>NW_004567108.1:31690789-31731784 GCF_000260355.1 Condylura cristata | reverse complement strand
TCTGCCACGCCATGTGGTCACCTCCGGGGCAGGCGGGGATCGAACTCGTGCAGAAGTGGCTTTAGTTTCTCAGTGCAGTGCATTAACCCGCTGCACCACCAGGGAGGGCCTGGAGAGGTTTCTTAATAGGATGAAGTACTAACTTAAAGGGCAGAGTATACCACACTGATAACGATTGTATGATGCTTTGTCTCCATGGAACCAATACAGGGCTTCCAAAATCAGGAACAGAAGCAGGGATGACCTCATTTCATTTAGGAACCCACTTCCTGTGGCCTAGGATTTCTAAGAACACAAAATCTTCATAAAACTGGGGTGTGGAGCTAGCACAGGGTTATGTCTACTACTTCGCATACATAAAGTATCATTGGGCTAGAGTGCACACAATAGGTATTTGCTGCCTTCCCAGGTAGGAGGGACCTAAAGCATTGAACTTGCCATCTTGATGTTTCAGGTTTTCTGGTATAAATTTATGAAGATGTGGACTATCGTCTAACTAGCTTCAAAATATTCTGTCTCCCCTTCCCTAGAATAGAGTTGTGTAACTAAATCACCGAGTCCCCTGGGGAAGGACGGGAATTATTACTTTATATATGTAACACGATGTTTCATGTTCCTTCTGGGAATCTGGCTTGTAAATGTTGTCAAAACCACATAAATACCAGGAGGTGTTATGGATGGAAACACCGGTTTTATCTGATTGCAAAGGCAGTGCCTTAACTCACTTTCTGAAATCATGTAGGACAGCACTTTGGTGTGAAGTAAGGGTTTCCCTTCTGAGCCACAGTGCCTGTTGTCTCTGAGGACGATTATAACCTTGGATTTAATTGGTACAAATATCCTAGTTCCTTTTTTTTTTTTTGACCCTGTATGTCCACCTTAGGATTTTTTTTTTAAGATTTATTTATTTATTCATACAGAACTGGGGTACAGGCCAGAGATGTGGAGGGTGAGAGGATTCACCAGAGACAGAGCTGGGAGCAGAATAGGTAGATCGACAAAGTACACTGCTGAAGGGAGCAGCAGGCGGGTCAGGAGAGGTCTGCCACGCCATGTGGTCACCTCCGGGGCAGGCGGGGGATGGAACTCATGAGGAAGTGGCTTTAGCTTCTTAGTGCAGTGCTTTAACCAGCTGCACCACCAGGGAGTGCCTCACTTTAGGATTTTTCTCCGTGTTTTTGTCAGGTAAATTTTCCCGTAGTATCTGCAGATCATATAAATATTCCCAATGTCTATTTAGTCCCTCTAACACTTCACTTTACTCTCCCTTTTTTATTTATTAATATTTTGTAGATTATTAGAGGAAGAAGAATCAGGAGTAAGCAGTTTATGCATTCATTATTAAGAATGGGATTTAATTCAGAAATTTGAGGGGAACTGGTAAGAGAAAAAGATAAGCAACAAAATTAACAAACCGTTCAAATTGTACATTTAGTTCACTGGTGAACTGGCAAAGGAGGAGGAGGGGACGGGAAAGGTTGTGTTCCATCTTTTTAATGGAGAAAATATTGGGAACATAATCCTTTCTTATAACAAATTGATTGTGTAATACTTAGCCTTATGTTTATCTAATGTCTAGTTCATCATTTAAAATTTAAAGATAATTATTTTTACTCACAGTGACTTACAATGTGACTCTTAGCTGTCAACACAAATTGTTCTTGCTTTCTGTTCAAAATTTTCTTGTTTGTACTAACCTAGAGGTAAGATAAAGAGAGAGACATAATTATGGGAAATCTTGAATACAGAAAGCATGTTAGATAGATGGAAACATGAAATTTTGGGACAAGCAAAAGTATTTGGCTCTATCCACAGCCATCACTAGATACCTAAAATCACTTATTTCTGAACAAGTAGTTCTCTCTTTGATTTAGACAATGATCCTTTGCGAAATGACCTCAAAGCAAAGCAGTCCTCTGGGTCAAATTAGCATTTAATGAGCTAGAAGTTTCTGGGTTTTCTGAATATTACCAAACTAGCTCGAGGCTTTGATCATGCTGAAAGTCAACTGTCCTAAATCTGTCAGTGTAACCCTGCCAGATTCAATGTGGGTAGAGTCCCGGGATAGTTCAAATACAAAATCCAAGTGGAATGAAAAATAAAAATGAGTTGCTAAATGGTTGATAAAACATAGAAGTATGTTTAACCTCCCTCATAATAAAAGAAATAGAAAGCAAAACTATTGGCCTCCATGGTGGCGCAAGGGGTTAAGTGTCAGTACTCAGAAGCTACCGGCAGCCACTGCAGTCCCTGCAGTTCTATCCCCGGCCAGAGGGTAGCTGACCCACATGGCGCAGCAGACCCCTCCTTTCTCGCCTGCTGCTCCCTTCGGCAGTGTATTTCAGTAGATCTACCTCTTCTGCTCCCCACCATGTCTCACATGAGTCCTCTTACCCTCCTTCCTTCATGTGTGGAATACACCCGAGCTCTTGTATGCATTAAAAAAAAAGCAAAACTATAGTAGGACACCATTTCTTACTATTGCATAAGCACAGAATTTAAACATTCTGAATAAACAATGTTGGGAAATCATAGGGAAGTAAGTATTCCTATATTGTATTAAGGGGGCATACAATGGGTATCTTGAGGTCCAACTATTATTGTTTTTACAACTTTCTTCATTTCTAGAAAATTTTCAGAAGATACTGCTGCTCTACTATATCATTTCTGATGTGTGAAATGTGTGAATGATACTTTTTGATCATTTCATTCTTTAGGCAAATTTCTTGATAAAAACATTAATACTGCTTTGGTGACAGATTATTTGATTTATGAATCTAAAATAAAATCTTAAGAACAAATTCAGGAAGTTTTAAGAATTGCATTCAATTTGACTTCTTTCCTACCTGCCTCGTTTCTTACCTCTTCCCCTATGTATACCTATCTCTATGTCTGTGACCCTAAACATCACTGTGAGCCCTGCACACAGCTCACTAAGATGAGCAGGCTCCCTGTATCCTGAGAAGTGCAAGGCCAACAATGACAAACAATGAACAGCTGTAAACCAGTGATATTCTATGGGGATGGAGAGGGGAACAGGATCAAAACTGGGGTGGGAAGCGAGCACATGAATATGGTGATGGCACATGGGTAAACTGGTGGTGGGAAGTCCACAGGGATTATAACTGAGATGGAAAAAGGCACAAAATGAAGAATGATGCCAATAAATAAATAAATAAATTGAAATATAAAGAAAATGAGCAGACATCTTTGAGTGTGTTAATTTACTATTGCCAGTTAAAGAAAGTAAATATTTGACAGACTTTCCTAATACTTCAAAATTAGGTGCACTCATAAGAATTTATATTTCTGGTCATCATTAAACACTGGCAAATATGTATTTCCCAATAAAATCAATATGCTTACAGGAGCTGAAAAACAGCCAAACATATTAGGAGGGATTTGTATTGTCCAAATTGACACACTCCCACCCTCTCACCTCACTTACTCTGATTTTTGTCCACGTGACCCCAAAACCTTTCAGTATGCAATTTTAATCTGATTATTTCCTCACAAAGTTGTTTCCCTGAGCCGAGCACAAGTACATGGGTAAAATTGTGAATTGGGAGAAAGGGAAGAGGGAAGGGGGGAATGTTGAGGACCATTATCTTATCTTTTTAATAGACAACATACTGTAATATTGTCTACTTCAAAAAAAATTACTAGGATCTATTTATTCTTACTTCTTATTTCCAGCACATAGTATAGGTTTTATGAATATAGGACGGTGAGTTGATCAAAATAGCTTAGTAAATAAACTGCTCATTCTCCAGCCCTCCTGAAATGATGACTGCTCTATATTGCATTGTAAAAAATACATCATGTGGGCCCTCCCTAGTGGCGCAACGGGTAAGTACACAGCACTTCAAGCTAGCTGCAGCTACCTCAATGCTATTTGGATCCCCACCCACCCAGAGGTGATCCACATGGCCTGGCAGATCCCTCCTGACCCTCCTGCTGCTCCCCTCAGCAGTGTACTTTGTCCACATCAGCCTGTTCTGCTCTCTACTTTGTCTCTGGTGAATCCTCTCACCGCCCTTGTACCTCTGGATTGTACCCCAGAGGTGTGTATACATGAATAAATAAATCTTTAAAAAAAAATACATCATGTGTACCATACAGGGAAAGGCTAAGTTTCTGTGTATTGGGATGAAGAAATCCCAAATATAGAGGCTCAAAGAATGTATCGTTTTCTTTCTCCTCCACACTAGGCACTAGGTTACCAGGGCATTTTGTTCTACTCAGTGAATCCAAGCAGTTCTTTTTACGTTAGTAGACAATATTCAGGCAGTGTGATATCCTGGCTTGCAAGTAAGGAAAGAGACAATATAGATCCCATATTTTAAGACAAAGACTTACCATTGGAGAGAGCCACATGCATGGATGCTAAGAAAATATAGAACCCGACTACACAGCCAGATACTAGCAATGACTATTCCCAAGCAAGACAGAGAAAATGGATTCTGATGGATCACGAGCAGACTCCACCATTCCATTGGATGTGTATTTTTTTTTAAAGATTTATTTATTTATTCATGTAGAGCTGGGGTACAGGCCAGAGATGTGGAGGGTGAGAGGATTCACCAGAGACAAAGAGGGGAGCAAACAGGCAGAGTGAGGAAGTACACTGCTGAGGGGAGCAGCGGGCCGTCAGGAGAGGTCTGCCACACCATGTGGGTCTCCTCCTGGTGGTCAGGGATCGAACTCATGCGAAAGTGGCTTAAGCTTCTTAGTGCTGTGCCTTAACCTGCTGCACCACCAGGGAAGGCCCTGGATGTGTATTTTTAAGCAAAAACTAAGTGCATACAATGATCAGTAATTTTCAAGGTATTTCAGCTCATTAGAAAAAGATACATGACTTGATAGTTGTGTTGCAGCTTGATGAAGAGGGATACTTAACCTAGTGTAAAAACATCCAATGCCTTCATCCTGATATCACCCAAAGGGGCTGCATCAATTAGTGATTATCAGTTTGTGGTGCAATTTCAGATTATAGTTGTGATTTACTCAGAGTTTCTATACTGAAGTTTGGAGTTGGGTATTTCTTTGCTGGAGGTGCATTAAAGGATGCTTACCAGCATCTTAGCCTCTGCTTTACCAAATGGCCTAAATCCTCCTTATCTCTGACTTCCACTGTAAACAAAAATGTCCCGTGAGGGCAGATTTGTCACCAGTTGAGAATCACTGGTTTAAACATAATCAAAACTGCAGAAACTATGGCAGTTTTGATAAAATATGTTTCAATTAACTTTTTTCTGTGGATACATGGTTAATCCTCTAATATTTAACATTTTCAATACAACAATTGTATTTTGAAAGTGATTTCTGTTAACATCAATAGTCTCTTTATATTAGATTGTGCTGCTTCAGATGTTTTTAGTCATGGTTTACAAATCATGCTTGACATCAAGGTTTAGATGATTAGGTTAAGTAAAAAGCAATTTCAAAATGGTTCAGTGGTGGCAAAAATAAGATGTTTATGTAGGCATGTAAATTATGTCGGATCATAAGGTTGAAAAGAGTCAGCAACATCTGTTTTAGGAGAAAGTTTAACTGCATAGCAATTGGGCCTTAGTTCATTAATGGATTTCCACTTCAAGTGCAGAATTGCCTAATCCTGTTCAAATCATTTTTCATCTTTGACAAGATCAAAAATTTACTGGGAAAAGCAGGTTAAAATATTTTTTCTACTTAATCATTTTGCCTTTGAATTTAAACAAGTATTTGCAGTCAAATGCTCTACCCCTGAGCTATATTCCCTAAACAAGCATTTGATTGTCAAAATGCTAAGTGAGGTACTGTAGTCTCCTCTTTTTAAGGGTTGGCTGTCAGAAAAACAGGAAGGTAATAAGAAGCTTGGTAGGGAGTTTTTGCTCCTTCTCTCTCAATTCTGATGGAATTTCAGGAAAAAAAGAATTGCACATTATAGTAAATAGTGTTTTCTTGTAGCTTAATCCACTCTGATTCATGCCAAATTTGTCTACCTCAGAAGGAAATTTTTCCATGCCCATATGTAACAGGAAAATGCCAGGTCAGGCTGCCTGTAGCTGCCAGAAACCAATCAGAGATAGGAATTGAATCTATAAGCTGCACTTTACAGTCAGAAAGCTGGCAATCTGAGAGAACAGGAAGTATTTCACCTCAAAAACATGTTTTGATATCTCATCTTGAGCTAGCTTTTTTCTAGTGAGTTTTAAAAAGAGATGGCCAATTTTGGGCCCTCCCTGGTGGCGCAGCGGGTTAAAGCACAGCACTGGAAAGCTTAAGCCACTTCCGCATGAGTTCAATTCCCGCTTGCGCCCAGGAGATCCACATGGCGAGACAGACCTCTCCTGATCTGCCCGCTGCTCCCCTCAGCAGTGTACTTCCTCCATCTGCCTGTTCTGCTCTCTGCTATGTCTCTGATGAATCCTCTCACCCTCCTCATCTCTGGCCTGTACCCCAGTTCTATATGAATTAAAAAAAAAAAAAAAGAGAGGTGGCTAATTTTAATGAAACAGCCCATCACGGTTGGTGTTCTGGTCGTCATCTTGCTTAGCCTCCTGAGTTTGTCATCACTTTCTTGCCCATCTTGACCCAGGTACATCCTGGTTTCCTGAGCCTGGGAAAACACTCTGTTTTCCAACAGTGTCAATGTCCCCACTTCCTCAGGCATCACTGGGACAGTACTCTCAGTTCAAAACAAAATTTTAATTCAAAGAAAATAGATTATTAATCACATAGTTTATATGTATAGGCTGTACTGTGCATACATACAAATTCCTATGTAGATATGGAGTGCTTCCTTTTCTCCATAACCCCATTCACACAATCTCTTTAATGTCTGGTAGTCACATTTTATATGTGATATTATATCTGAAAAAATCTCCCCAAACTGACAGGATCCGCAGTGGTCACATGACCCCAAAACATCATTCCTGAAGGTGACTTATAACAGTGAACCCAAAAGAGAAGCTAAACTAAGCATATTTCCTCTGAGAATTGAAGCCAGGAACTATGTAGTAAAGTCAGGTTAAACAACTGAAGAGAGAAATGGGCCATGAGACAGTTGAGTTCTTAAGATAGACTTATAAAATGCTACATAAAGCATTAAGTCAAACTAATTTTATAAATAAGAAAAGCATCTGTGAATATAGAGAAACCAAAATTTAGAACTCATATATTCAGAATAGAGGTAAATATTAACTCACTTGACTAGGTGTTTGGAAAAGGAAGAAGTTATTTTGAATTCCCATATCTGTTCTTTCACTAGACTCCAACAAATGTGATGTTATATAAAGGACTCTAACACAAGGTAATACTTTGTAATGGTTAAGCATTTTGTGTTTGAATCACAGCTTTTCTATTAACAATTAAAATTTTGTATTTATACCAATTGTAAAACTGCCTGATAATTTCCTCATACCTCAGAATCTAGAGGAAAAAAAGTTAAAGACTCCTTTTCATAGTAATCTTTTTAGTGGGTGGGTCTTTAGAAATGCTTATCTTCTTCGTTCTGAGTCTTCTATCTGGGCCTCTGTGTCCCCATACATTTTCCAGTTCCTTTTTATGTGAAAACAACATTGTAAGTTCCTTAGTGGCTGAAAATACTGCACTCCCCTGAGAGGCTTTGGAGCAAAATATCACTTTTCGAATACTAACTTCTCCAAACCTTCCATACATACAGTTCTGTCTCTTCCAGACTCAGTCTTACCACCTCCCCCCCACCCCCAAGTAATCATTTTGGCCCTGACAGTATTACTGATCAAGTATAGCTCTCTCATACAGACTTCTCCATCCTCCTCATTAAATACCTCTTACTTAGAATTCCCTACATGTTCTACCTCTTATTCTCCTTGAAAGTATTTCCTGCTTAGCTCCACCCTTGGAGCTAATCACTGATCAGTCCATCCCAACAGTGTTAGCCCAAGGGGTACCATAAACCCCCTATTTCTTGCATGTGCACAAAGACAAAGCATAGTGTGAATTTAACAGAATTAACGTGCATAAACAGAGAAAAAAGGGTGTCAGTGTCCCCAAAGAAATATCCCCAAATTACCCTTCCCCTCATGGGTAAGTGCCCAGTCAAAAAGGATTGACCACAAGCAGGCCCTCTGTGGCCTGAAACCTTGCACCAATCTAAAGGGGCACTTTCTGACAGAGGACCATATAAAAGGGGTCCTGAAGCAGAGCCCAGAAAGTTGAGACAATAGGAACAAAATCAAAATACAAATCAACATCATGACTGCCATTGTCAGCCTCCCTGGGTATCTCAGCCATGTGTCTCAACCAAGCTTCCTATGTCTCTGGTACAAGTCTAAAGTCCAGAAGCAACATGCCTTCTCACATGCCTCTGCCTAAGCCTACTGCCTTCCAACTGTTCTATAGATTCGCCTGGTTGCTCAGCTCCACTATCGTGAGGTTGGACAGGGAACATGGAACCTCCCTTACAAATAGAATTCTCTCTTTATCTTGGACATCTATCTCTGTCTTTGAAGAATTCGGTTATAGTAAGTATATTGATAATTCAGTTTAGCCAAAATTTCCTAGCTGTAATCTCAGATCACACTATCTGACCACATTTTTTTTTTATCCCCTACCACCTCTTAAGTATTATTTAATCACCCTGGCCTCCCATCAGCAAGAATCCTGTTTGGTCAGTCTAGCAAAAAGTTACTTTACCCTCTTAGTAAATTCTATTCACCAATCTCCATCCCTTTCACTACACACACACACTCACCCACACTTAGCTCCTTGCCTATAAATCTGCACTCTTCCTTGTGATATTTGATATTGAGTCTGCTCTCTACCACCACCACTGAAAAAATCCATCACAGTAGCCTTCTATGTGTGATAGTAATCTGAATAATGTTGTTTAGTATGGTAATTATTGCCATGAGTAACTTATTCCAACCTGTATTAGCCTGTGTTAATTTTGCTGCATGCACACCTCATGTCAGCATGATTAGCTGTTTGTGGTATTATTTCTGTGCCTCAGGGCCTACACTAACCTATTCCTTGCTGTCCAGTAGAGTATCAGACACTGAGTGTATTTAATAAATAGCTGTTAATTCTGGGGATAAATGCAGCTCTGTCAATTTTCCGCAAATCTTTGTTGGTGACTTTGTAGGGATAGGAGTAAGGAGATCACCTCTTTAACCTTATTGCAGGTTGGGTTGTCTGGGAAAATGTTCTGAAATGGAGATAGATCTGTCAGAGAGTTAGCGGGCATTATTCTTGGGACCAAAGACTGTAAAAGAGAGGGTGGGGTCAGGATTGAACGGAAAGAGAAGTTGGGTTTTAGGGCAGTTACGAAAAGGCATGTAAGGGGGAATGGATGTCCTGAAGAAACTCTGCAGAATTTTGTGTACTCCACCCTCTACTCCAGTTTTCTGGACTCTACCCCTTACTCCAGTTATTGAAACTACAACTCCCAGCAATACCATGAGGACCCAAGGGCAGAGCTAAGCAGGCATTCTGGCACTTTGGGGGGATATATAAGGGAGCCATGTTAGACTCACTCCTGGACCATGTGTCTGGTGGCTGGTCTTAGGCTCTTGATGAGCTTTCCAAGTGTGTTGAAGTTCCAAGTTAGCGGAGCTGGTAGGATGTTCTAGTTAACTTGTATCTCTCTTTCTCTCTTTCTCTTTCCCTGGGTTGTTCCTTTCCTTTCCCTTTTGTAAATAAACCCATTATTGAGCCTTTTGTGTGTTCCTGCAGTACAATTGAATTTTAAGTGCATGAGTGAAGACCCAGACAGGCAACCCAGTTCACACTGTGTTGCCTTGTAACAGGCAGACCCCATGGGGCACTGATGTCAGGATAACTCTTCAGCTTTTTCAAACTGGAGCAAGGGGATGAGACCTTTACTCTCACTCTCACCTATTGATTAGTTTCTAGAAGTGGGCTTGAAAGAGGCTGTTCACTTTTGCTGAAGCAATTCCTCCACAACTGAAGTACAGATGTTGCAGGAGCCTAGCACTTGAGGAGATTTTATTTTTTGTTCCTGAAAGGGAAACTAGGGGGCACAGCACAAAGACCCAAAAAGACTCCTGCATAGACATAAGGACCTTGGGGATGGGGAAAAAAAGCTAGTCCAGATCATATCAGAAAAATTCTGTTTCTATGTCAACACCTGCCTTTGACTCTTAAGCAGGTTGTCTCTTAGTAGTGTAAATAAAGCACACATTCTTCTGGCAACCATCCAAGCTCCACAATGGACCTTTATTTTATTCATTCCCAAACCCCAAAACACCAGAAGTGATTCTCCTTGGCTCATGAGTTTTCCTCTGGGTGGAATATCCTTTAACAATCTAAGCCATATCCACCTTGGAAATCAACTTTCCTTCCCATCTTAGCCTTCACCCAGAGTGGGCAACCTGTCCTTTCCACAGTATACATAGATTGTTCCATCTGCTCCTCACCTGGACCCTTGCATATGCCCTGCTCTGTATGTCTTTTCTGTCTGGGAGATGAATATACCTTTTTCTGCCTGTAAACTGTTAAGGTCCTTGAAGGCAGGGACTATGTACCACACTTACCATAAGACCTGGCACATAGCTCTGTGTGTGTGTGTATATATAATATATGTGTGTGTATATATATATATATATATATATGTGTGTGTGTATACATATATGTGTGTATATACGTATATGTGTGTGTCTATATGTGTGTATATATGTATATGTGTGTATACGTATATGTGTGTATGTGTGTATATATGTATGTGTGTATATACGTATATATATGTATATACGTATATATATGTATATACGTATATGTATGTATCTTCAAACCATGATCCATTTTAACTATGTAAGAGAAACAAAAATGCTTATAAAAGGGTATCATCACTTAGCTCTCTTACATGGTGTTTTGTTTCAATGAGAACTCATAACACACAACTCAGCAGACAAACAAAAAGGAGAAAAACAGGATGAGACCCTTGCTCAGATGTCCTCTAGACTCACAGTTACTTTATGCCTATTCAAATGACAACATTTTCTGGAAGCCTATCTATAGGCATGTAGAAAGACATAAGGCCAAAATGAGTTGATGTATATAACATGGATTGGTTAAAACTGAGTTTATGTAAATTAGAAATTTTTGAAGAGTCAACAGAATTTCAAAATTCAGCCATTTCCTGAAAGTACAGTCTGGTAAAATTGGCTTATCACCTCACTTTCAATGCACATATGTGATTTCCTGCTTACAGCATCTCCCAAAGGGATGAGAAAAAAATATTTTACAACTTGGGAAGTTTTATAAGAGGATTATCTATAGTTCCTGAATAAGAAGTCTTTTCCCCTCCAAGCACACCTGCAGTTCCTAATAACCAACTTATGCAATTTTCCTCTCTATTTGAATAAAAGTTGGCAATAAATGTTGTATATCTCAAAAAATGAATTTTTTAAATCTTATATTTACTAGTTTCCTCTAATTTACCAGTGTAGCGGGTTGGCTTTGCAGGGAGCAATTAGGGATAAGATAGCTAAAGAAACACAAAGTCAGTTGAAAAAAGAAATGTGTGTGTCTGGCTCTCTCTATGAATTATGACTATTCAGGGGGGAAAAATCTGAACGGTTGCCAAAAGACTGGCTTGTAAAGAGACAGCTGGAGTTTTCTGTTAGGGGTTACAATGCGTTACTTGTTCCATAAGGGAAGAAGGGGATCACTTACCACAGCGACTCACACATCGCCTGAGACATTGGCACATCTCTCCCCCAAGAAGCATTTTCTTCAAAGGAAAAAAACTAGATATTTCAGGAAGGTCATTG
Source organism: Condylura cristata (assembly GCF_000260355.1). Lineage (NCBI taxonomy): Eukaryota > Metazoa > Chordata > Mammalia > Eulipotyphla > Talpidae > Condylura > Condylura cristata. The sequence goes on along the minus strand of NW_004567108.1, from coordinate 31,720,025 downwards.
AAGACCATTGGGTACAGACACACTGACCTTCCTGGTGGAGATTTGTAGCCTTGTGGTGTGTGGACTCAGTCTCTATAGATGCTTTCATTGTGCCATAACTCAGATATAGGATGTATTGTTTAAACTGCCCATCCTAATTCCAATTCCTTTGGAGACTCAGGAAATTCAAACTAAATAAAGTAAAACCTCACTGTATTTTTCTTTGGTTGAGATGCAAGTAACATTTTTAACAAGAATGTAAAAAAAAAACATATAACATGGCACAAAGCTGGAACTTATGGTGGACACTAAAATTAGAATATTTAAAAAGATTTTATTTATGCACACAGAAAAGGGGTACAGGCCAGAGGTGCAGGGGCAGTGAGAGGATTCACTAGAGACAGAGTGGGGAGCAGAACAGGCAGGTTGATGAAGTACATTGCTGAGGGGAGCAGCGGGCAGAGACAGGAGAGGTCTGCTGGCCCGGTGGATCACCTCCAGGCGGGGCAGGGCTCAAACTCACATGCAAAAGTGGCCAAGACTTGGCTTAGCTTCTCAGTGCAGTCTCCAACCCACAGCACCACCAGGGAGGGTGCAAAATTTGAATGTTTTTAACAACAAAATGCAAATGAAGGAAGAAGAAAGGAATAGAATGATAACTACACTTACAAATCTATCAGAGGAAGCAGAGACATTAGTGTTGTTCCTTTCCTCAGTGTGCGCTCAGTGTAGGTCTGAGTGTTTGCTTAGCAGTCCCAGAATAGCCCAGTGTGGGTTAAACTGAGAAAGAAAGACAACCCTCTCTCTCCACCAGGGCCAGTGCAGACACATATGGAGAGTGGTGATTTAACCAAGCAAACAAAAACCTTTTCAAAGGCTGATTCAGCAAAACAGTTTCAGTGAGCTGTGAGCTGTTTACTATATGGAGTTGGGGTTAATTTCCCAGGTTTCCAAAAGTAAAAGGAGAATCAGACTCCATCTTGCAGGTTGAGCATCAGAGCATATTCATTAAAAAATTAGCATTCAATTTACCTTACAAAGCCATATATTCAAATACATATGCATAATGTCTATGGGGAGAAAAATGTTTGCAAGTCCAGTAGCAGGTACTTATCAACCAAATCTGGGAGTGTTTGGTGGGAGGAGGGAGGCTCTTCAACAATGGGAAGTAGGTCTAGGAGCCACAGTATAGGCCTCCAGGAAGCCCCTAGCTGGGCAAGGTTTGGGTTCTTAAGGATGGGGCACTAACCAGTTTCTTCTTGGCCCAGGGCCTCAGCAGTGAAGCTGTACTAGTGGTCAAGGACTTGTTTGTTCATTTATTTTTACATCATTGTTCATATTTTTACATCATTGTTCATGTTTATACAATGTTTGATTTCTCCTCTCAGGTGTTGTCCTCTTAAAAGTACCACCACCGAAACACTCATGAACCATCACCATAGATTCGTGTGCTCTTTCCTCTTAGTCCAGGAGTTGTTTAAACTCAAGGGTAACTCTGAGCTCAGCAGCAGAGAGCAAGTGAGTCATTTGCTTCAGACAATGCTTCCCATACTTCATACACTTCTAGCATTGTGGTTAGACTTCAACAGAAAGATGCGATTAGGGTAGAAAATACTTATATGAATAGTATTTTCCAAAAGAGTTCTAGTTGTCAGAGGACCTCCTGTCATTTAAAATACTTCTTAGCAAGTATACTGAATAAAAAGAATTGATCCTTACCAGGACTTTACAAAATTGTTGACTGTTCATGTTTACTAGAAAAGACCTGAAAGAAGAGGAAGAGCCTGCATAACGTTTTATGCTCTGTTTGCTCAGATCCCATGAGAAATTTCCAGAGGGACTCATTACCATTTCTATTGAAGAGGCCCCTTTCTACTTCATTCACCAGGTTTACTTTATTATCCCACTGAGTAAAGGAGTCTGTTTAGTATTTTTGTCATTAAGATCTTATCTTTGCTCATGTTTTTAACTACATGATATTTTATGCAAGAGTGCATATTTGTTAAAGTGGGTAATGTCTGTAATCCTTAATATCATGCAAATTAAAAAATATCTTTAGTACTTGATTAAAGAACCATAGTTAGCAACACAGTTCTAGTTATTAATGATTCTACTTTTTAATTATTAAATACATAAAAAATTACCAGCTTAATCATGCTGAGTTTTATAGCTCAGTTGCATGTGTTCTATATTGTTGTGAAACTGATATCCAGAACTTTTTATCTTGCCAATAGAAATTCTGCACCCATTAAATAACTCTCCATTACCCCCATTCAGTTCAGCCCCTGGCAACCATGATTCCATGATTCTATGCTCTCTGAATTGACCTCTTTAGATACCAGCTATAAATGGAATTTTTAATACTTGTCTTTTTGTAAATGATTCATTTCACATAGATAATATCCTCAAGGTTCATCCATATTGTAGCATGTGTCAAAGCTATTTTTTTTTTTTATAATACCAGGGTACCTACCCATGTTTTACTTATTCACTCATCTGTCAGTGGACAGTGGGATGCTTCTACCTTTGGTTATTGTGAATACTTCTTCTATGAATGAATGTGCAAGTGATCTGTGAGTACTTGATTTCAGTTGTTTTGATTAAATATCCAGATGTGGAATTGCTAGAGGACCTCATAATTCTATTTTTAATTTTTTGTGGAATGGCCACATTGTTTCCTATAGCAGCTGCATGTTACCAGCAACAATGAACAATAGTTAGGAATTTTCCACATCCTTGGCAACACTTTTTTTCTTTCTTTTGATAATGGCAGTCCTGATGGGTATGTGATAATATTTTATGGAGTCTAAATTTGCAATTCCCAAATGACTACTGATGTTGAATAGCTTTTCATACGCTTGTGGATCATTGGCATATCATCTTTTTGGGAATGTATAATCAGTTCATTGTTCATTTTTCAAATTGAATAACTGTTGTTGAACTGTAAGAGTCCGTGATATATTCTAGATATTAGTACTTTATCAAACATTTTATTGATATTTCCTTCTATTTGTTTGCCTTTCCATCTTTGTTGACTATATATCTTTGATTTATAGTTTTTTTAATTTTAATTTTATACAATTTATCTCTTACATTAATTGCTGAGACACTCATTATTTGGTTGAAATTTGTACATGATACAGAAAAGTGTAGACTCGGAATACTGCATCCATAGTTGAATTTCAATGCTGTTCTTATTTGCTGTTTTCATCTTTTTTTTTTTTTTGTTTTTTTTTGCTTGTGATGGTTACTTTAATCACAAGGTGTGAAAACACAGGTTAACATTTATAACTTCATATGTAATAGAAACCTATTCCGTAAAATTCCAAAAATAACCAGTATCAGTGAAACCAGGGGAAACATTCTGGAGACTTCAACGCACAGGATGGAATCATCCAGTAGTTTTTCAATCATCTAGTAGTTTTTCAAATTTCCAAGTTTTATAAACACTATGCTGACTATTTTTTTAAAGGGTTAATTGTGTTGGTGAACATAAAGAAAGTAAGGCATAGAGAGTGACATTTTTTGTCAATAGCCAAATTTATGCTACTCATTTGTTCCTAGAAAAGACTAAAGGAGCTTTTTTATTACCCTATATTTTAGTTTTTTCAAGACTAGTAAGAGAGAAAATAGTACTTTTAACATATAATAAGAAATTCATGCATTCAAACTCAATTGAGAACAGCAAGAAATACTGTTCTTCTAAATAACTACAATTAGCACAACCTGCCTTTCTCCAAAATCCAAACCTTTTGATCTACACTAAGACTAAACAGGAGTTTCTTTGTATTGTCAGAGAAATCCTGAATACTAAGATGCTCACTCTGGGGGATTAAATAATAGAGAAGCTCTCTTTGTATTTTAAAAGTTGGAGTCCCATATTTACACACATTACCCCACTTTGGTAAATATAACACTATCAGATTTTTCCTGGTTGAAAATGCAATTTGCAGAATATCAATAAAGCTTATATGAGTTTATAAGATAATGGACTACAAAGAAAACACAAAACATTTGTTATTCTTTTCAAAAAACTAGCACTAAAATTTCCTTTTGGTTTTCTTCGCTCCATCTTATTGTGACCTATATTGGAAATAACATAACTACAGTGTGAGACATTTTTGTTATTCTATGCAAATTTATATTGAAGTACTAAGAATTAATTTACTTTCTTTTTTCCATGGCAGTCCAACAGTGGATCAAGGTTAGGGCCCACTACTGTCTGCATTATTCTCTGTCTTTCCCAGCAAATGGATTCTTAAAGTTCAATTGCATTTGGTCTGTGGGGAACATTTAAGTTCTCAAGGATATCTCAGACTTTGCTGTCATTTGCACTTTTAACTCTTAATTTACCGAGAGGCAGCGCATTTTTACTGCTGGTGGTTAGCTTTTTATTCCCCTGTATGAGAGACGTGTAAAGACCTTAGTCATGCCATGGCTACCAGATTCCCTGCTCCAAGCATCAGTGGGATGTAATAAGTCCAATTTGCCTTTATACAGTCAGCTATTCACAGGGCTAGGAATAGATCTGTTACAATAGACCCATTATTTCAATGTAGGTTTCAACATATGTCACATTTGCAGGAGTATTGACTGTACAAGAGCAAATTGGGCTTTTTACATTCAAAAGAATATTTGTTTTATAAACTCTTGTTACTTCATATTACTATTGCTTTTAATTTTTGTATTGGAAAGAAATGCATAAAGTTAGAAACAAATTGTAAGCAGAAATAAAATAAATGACAAGGAATAAAGAGAAAGAATGGAGAGTGGCTAGAAGGGAACTTGGAAAGAGGAAAAAAATAGCAAAAGTAAATAATATTTTGATCTGCCTCTCTGCTAATTTCCTATGGCTTTGGGACTTATATTGTAATTATTACTCCCACACCAGGTCGGTAAAATTGAGGATAGTTAGTTAATTGGAAATTCAAGCTGAAAGAACCTTTGAAAGAACTTTATCAAACTTAGCCACACAACTTGAAAAGGAAGAAACCACATTGTGAAATGGTATCCTCAAGTTCTTTCTAATAATTACTAATAGAAATGGAGTTAGAACTAATAACCTAATGAGTGTTATAAAGTGGCAAGTAGTACTCAGCAAAAAAAAAAAAAAAAAAAAGAAACACATGTCTTTTGCAGCAACTTGGATAAAGTGGCAAGTAGGAGGTAGTCGAAAGTCTGGGATTATAAACCAACTCAAAATTTAATGAAGACCACTCCCCATAGAATCCCCATGACAGATTCTAAATCATGTCATTGCAAGTGAATCCTTCCCTTGGTGCCATGCAACGCAGTGAGGCTTTTTCAAAGGCTCTGGGGAAAAAAAGAGCCGGGAAATGAGTTTAATCTCTGCCACAGTGGGCAAAAATCTCTTTTTTGTTTTCCTGAGCTTTGGAAATTTGACTTCTAAAATCTTTTCCAGACTTTATCCAGAAAGTAAATCTCTAGGAATTTACTTCATTCAAGCTCATATATAGTTCTCCATATGCTTGGTCTTGGCACAAAAATTTTTCCCAGAGTAATACGTGCTTCATAGATCTTATCAGCATGCAGCCTGCCTTGTGGATACCCTCACTCTTGTTGGCTCGCTAGGATTAGATAACATTTTGTTATTTTCACCTGACTTGTAGCCAGCACGGCAGACTGATGTTGGTATCCACACCATCCAGGTGTGTGTTCCTTCTCTGACCACAGCTGCCACATGACTCAAAGCAGTTTCTCTCTAAATTTTCAACAGAGATTAATGCAAATGGTAGTAAAAGACCATATACCCTCAGTCTGTGGTAGGCTTTGCATTATTTTGCAGAAAGGACAGGTCTCTCTTCTCCATCTCTGAATATTGTACAGCATGAAGTCAACTCCATTTCACTGTGGAAAGAACCTCAAAAATAGGCTTGGTTTATTGAAGAACAAAAGAATAAAAACAGATGTAAGTCTTTTGTAAACAGTAGAAAATGACCTACAGATGAATAGATAGGTTGTCATAAGAACTGATGTGCTTATAAGTAGGATGAACTTACATCCTGTTTTGCCAGGGACAGTCCTGATTACTCCTGCTATTTCAGTCTAACCACTAATAATACCTCCTTTCACTCCCCATGTGTCCCAACTGAGACATTAAATAGCATGACCACCACTCAAGTCACAGCAGTGAATTGACATCTTCCTCATCCCAAGAATGGAAGGGACCTTTCCTTTCAATGCTTCCGTTTAAGAGCCTCATCTTGAATTCTAAATTAGAACACTTACCACCTGTATATCCATTACAACCAAACCTAATTGTTCTACCTCAGTAATTTACCAACCAAATCACAAGCAAACTATTGGACTCTATTCATGGCTGCCCCCACCCCCAATCTAGGACTGTATGAGAGCAATTCCCAAGGGCAGCATCTTCTGATGTGTCAGAACAGTGGGAGGAGAGACATTTGTTCAAAAACATTGACTGTTCACAGCTTAAAAGCAACTTGTTCCAAATTCTTCCCTTGGTGAGAGAAATCTAGACACCTGAAAGAGAGAGTGAGGCTGTTTAGCTATTAAGCTATGTCATGTGCCAACACTGATAAAGAGAGTCAGTTTTGTACTGAAATACACAAACATGAAAGAGCTTGCTTGTGGACAAGAGAAATGGACTTTCAAGCCACTTCATTTTTATAAACATGAGCCAAAAGGAAATTTTAGATATTTTTGTGCGTCACCTAACTGGGGAAAGGGCCAGGTGCTGGGCAAGATAGAGCTTCACAGAATCATCACTCACACGGAGAGTCACACCACCGCATCTAGGGCTTCTCTGGGAAGTGTAATGTGCCCCAAGCACAGAAACATGTGTGGGTAGAGTGGCAATTTTTGTTCCCTGTGAACACAGACACATCCTGGTAGGAAGAACCATCCATAGGAGGTATATTTACTCTGCCCCCCACCTACTTTTATTTTTTAATTTATTTTGGTGGTTGGTTTTACTTTTTTTTTCCCCCAATATTTATTTATTTATGCATACAAGAGCTGGGGTACAGGCCAGAGGTGTAGGGGCAGTGAGTGGGTTCACCAGAAACAGTCAGGAGCAGAACAAGCGGATCTACTGGAATACACTGCTAAGGGAGGCGGGACAGGAGAGGTCTGCTGTACCATGCGGGTCACCTCCCTGGACTGCACTGAACTGCTACTGCAGAGGCTGCAGAGAGCTTCATAATGGTGAGACTTAACCCTTTGTGTCACCAGGCAGGCCATGGTTTTACTTTTAATTTTTAAGAAGGAAATGGTAAAGAAACCAGAAAATGCATTTGTATGTCTTTACAAATACTTCCTCAAATAGGCAGATAGCTCTGCACTAGACAGTAATCATCCTAGGAGAATAGCAAAAAAGATATGGTATTTATGACCTGTGATTATATGCATACGAGGAAAAAATTTGCTTATCTATCTATTAGAAATACTAATTGGATATTTAAAGTGACCATCTCTTAATCTATATTTTAAAAACTTGAAGTAATAATAAGGTTAGAATATCTTTCAAACTAACAAAATCAGAGTAAAATATTTACTCCTTCGTAGGAAACAAACATTGGTGCTATCATTAATGTCATTGATATTTAAGAAGATGTGAAGAAGGGTTCATTTATTACAAAAATATTTTACTAGGTCTACCAGGTGGTGCCTAGTAAAACAGGTTAGGGCGCAGCACTGCAAGCTAAGCACAGCCACCTCATTGCAAGTTGGATCCCTAGCCCCAGAGGTGACCCACATGGCGCTGCAGACCTCTCCTGACCTGCCAGCTGCTCCCCTCAGCAGTGTACTTCATCAGTCAGCCTGCTCTGCTCCCCACTCTGTCTCTGGTGAATCCTCTCACTGCCCCTACACCTCAGGCTTGTACCCCAGTTCTGTATATATAAATAAATAAATCTTTTAAAAAGATATTTTACTAAAACCAGACTTAAGTTTTCATGGCTTAATACCATTCCTGTATCTAACTTGTCCATCCTCGTTAGCATTTTTGTTTTGTTTTCTTTTAGAGAAATTTCTCATCAAACATACTCCAAATCCATGTCTTTCTATAACGTTAATTTGAGATTTTAAAGCCAAACTTGTCTTCCTTTTTTCTGAGAGTAATTTTAGCCAACTTGTGATATTGTTTATGATTACAAAAGGAGTTGAGTTAAATCACTTTTCTTTTCAACTTATGTAGATTCTATTCCTCAGTAGCTTGGGATTATTTTAAGACAGACAAGAACATGAGTCTGACGGGAAGCCTTTATTCATTGTGGTAGCCTTGGTGTTACAGCCGAGTCCTCCACAGGAGCTTGGTGCTTGTGTTCTGACATAAAATATTGATTATACATTTCATTTTTTCCCCAACATCACATCTACTCAGTTTGTGTATCCATCATGTCATTTCTTTAAAAATACTTACAGTACATAACCGTGCCATAGGTATGACTATGTTCCATAAATAGAAAGAATCAATAGATCCAAGCAGTCCTTGGGAGCTTCCCCATCACAGAAAATTAACACCAATCTTTGAGGGTTTGTTAAATCATTTTTGATTCAGTGTTTTTCTTTTTTTCTTATCAAAAAAACTATTTCAAGTAGGTGGCTCTTAAACTACACTTTGGATTTCACTTGCTCCTATCCTCATTTTTAAAAAATCTTTCTGGTTTATCAGGAAAATCTAGAAGGGAGAGGGGACCAGGCTAGAGGAAAATAGTTTTCTAGCTTAGGGGCAGGTTGGACTTAGCAGGATTTATGTCTTTGGACTTCGCCACCCTCAGTCACACCCCATCTCTCTGAGAGAAAATGTAACTTTTGTTCTAATTACTCCTTTCCATCACTACCTCCCTTCACTATAATGGTTCAACTGTTTTAGAAAATATCTCCACTGAAAATAAAGAATCCTGACATCCCACTCCCTAAGATATCTAGAATTTATAACAGTTCTTCAAAAATTAAATAAAAACGTGGTGTCAGGCTGCATCAGTGTCTCTTGCTTACAAAGAAGGACTGGGAGCATTTGATGCCTGATTCATATTAAAACATCATACTGTTATACAAGTTCTTCTCAGCTGGATGTCAAATAGATGCTTTCTTTGCCTTTTAGGCCAAACAGCAGTCTTACTTTCATCTCTGCTCTGGGTTTACTTGAAATAAAATAAAAATCATGTCTGATTTTCTCACACATCAGGTTTCTTCATGTATGAAGACCTTGCTTGCTTTCTTCATGATCTGACTATTGTAGTTTAAAAATGTCTTGGAGGACTTGGGCACCCCAGTATTCATGTTCAGTTTTTCTGGGTTGTGTCCCTTTGAGAAAATGACAAATCTTTTTTTGTATGCCACAAAGAGAAGTGTGTGTGTATGTATAAAAGGAGAAACAACTTTTGTTTTGAACAAGTAATGTTTTTATAGTCCAAGCAAGGATTAATGCATATTCTATTAGTTGAGTCTACCACATGGCAGATCTGATTCAGTTGCTTAATTGACAGGAAACTGGTTTAAATAAGTTTAGATTTTTTTTAATTTTTATTTTATTATTTTTTTAGAAGTTTTATTTATTTATGCATACAGAGTTGGGGCATAGGCCAGAGGTTCAGGGGCAGTGAGAGGATTCACCAGAGACAGAGCGGGGAGCAGAACAGGCTGACTGACAAAGTACACTGCTGAGGGGAGCAGCTGGCAGGTCAGGAGAGGTCTGCTGTGCTATGTGGGTCACCTCTGGGGCAGGGATCGAACTCATGCTGAAGTGGCTTTAGCTCCTGGTGCTATGCTTTAACCCGCTGCGCCACGAAGGTGGGCCCTAATTTTTATTTTTAAAAAAATAGGGCAATCTCCAGGAATACCATTTTAAGTTCCTTTTCAGAATTATCACTCAGTTCTTTCTCATGGCTTATTCTTTTTTACATAGTAGTTTTCTAAATCATTTGTTAACCTTTTACAACTATTACACAGTGTCCTAAAGCCATTTGTTAATCTTACAATATAACAGTGAAGAATTTCTTATAATTACTAATCAAATGAAAAAATCCATCACTTTAATAGTCACAAAGAGTTTTATCTGTCAAATAAATTATTAACATCTTATTTGGTTATTAAATGCAGAGCGTTTACAGTTTTCTTCTATTTTGTAGTTATTGACTGTGTTTAAAGATATTTTTAATTAATACATAAATCCTAGTACAAAATGGGAGATGTTAAGCAGAACTGGAAAGACATTGCTTGAAAAGTTGTAAATTTTATTGTTCCTATGTTGATATTGAGAGGGAAAAAAAAAGGCAGTTTTCTGCATCTAAAGCAAGAGTTGTTGGTTTTAACTTTTGACAAAAAATTCCAGTAACAGTTCCTTGTAATGTCGGAATTGAACTTTTAAATCAGATTTACATAGGATAGCTTTAAAAAATTGACCCCTTTTGCCTTTTTTATAGAACATTTTGCAGAACTTTTCTCCTTATCAATTTTCATCATATTTCTGTGCTTGAAGTTCAGTATCTTGGATCTTGTGGTTTATAATTGCAACAATTTGAACAGTTTTCCTTATTATTTCTCTCTACATATGCATGACGCACCTCTCATTTCTCTCTTTTGGGAACTCCGATTATATGTATGCTTGGTCATGTACAATTATGGATGCTCTGTTCTTTTTTACTGCTTATAGACTGCTTTTTTTTTTAATTTGGGTTATTTCTATTGCTTTTTCAAGCTTTGTAATCTTATCCACTTCATTGTTACTTCCATCCAATGATTTTTTTTAATTAGACATTATAATTTTCATCACTATAAGTTAACTTTGTGTTGTTTTTGTATGTTCTAAGTCTTTTTCAGTTCTAGCTTCCTCAACATGTAAAATCCAGCTATTTTAATAATAGCTGTTCTAATCTAATTTCCACACCTGTGATTATTACAGATCACCTCCAAGTGACTGCTTTATGTCCAATTATTTTCTTGCCTATCTGCATGCCTTTAGAGGCCAGACAGTGTGAACAGTACCTTGTTGGGGACTGTATAGTTTACATTTCCATTAATATTCTTGAGTTGTGTTCTGGTATTAAAATGGTTTCCCATTATTGGGTCTTATTTTCAAGTTTTGTTAGCAGAACCATGAAAGCATTAAACGTAGAGTTACCATTCCCCACAGCTGTATTTAATACTTTAATAGTAGCCCTCTGGATTGTGAGGTTAGCTTCTTCAACTCCTGCAAACAGGCATTCGCCCTTTCCCTGTGTGAGCTTGGGTACTGTTTCCTCTGATTCTTTCAGGAGGTTTTCCCCCCTGTTTCTGGTAGTTTCCTCATAAATCTGCTCTTATTAGCTCTGAGCTAGGTAGATCCTGGGAGTTCTCTATGCAGTCTTCTCTAGATCACTCTGCAATCTCAAGAAACATTGGCTTTTCCAGACTTAACTGCTGTCTTGTCAACTCTTTTTGAGTTCATGTTGTTCTGAATAGCTTCCCCTTACTTGTGCTATAGTATGAAAATGTTCTCTAGGCAGAAAGTTGGGCAACTGTAGTTTGGTCTCAACTGATTTGTTCTTCCTCTCTGACATCCTTCTGTACATGATGTCCAATATTTTGAAAGTTGTTATTTTATGTACTTTCTGTAGTTTCCTAATTGTCTTCAGCAGAAGGGTAAATAAACTCCCTATTATTCCATCAGAAGTAGGCTTCCCAGAATGGTTTTGGAACTATAAATGAGTTTACAATAGTCCCTTGCTTCAAATAGCCAAATTGTTTCTCTTCAGGCATTCTTTGCATAGGTCTTTAAACCCTACATGTTCTGATCCCTCTTGAGCTCTCACCTACTTTTTCTGAATTATTATTCTTACCTCACTTTATACTCCCTGGCTGTCTTAATCTTTTCTTCCCAGACCACGTTTGCTTTTGCCTCAGGAACTTTCCTCTAATAGGCCTCTACACTTGGGGTATCTTTCCCCCAGAGTTTCCAATAGTGGACTCCTCTTCACTCAGAACTCTACTCCAGTATCCCTCACCAGGGTCTCCTATTTAAAATAGTGCTGTTTTGATCTTTTACTTATCTCCCTTATGCCCCTTTAATTTTTGAATGACCCCTTATTCCTGACATTAGAGTATAGAATTTCTTGCTTCTTATTGTCTGTTTCCCCTGTAAAATGTGGAGAACAAGTTTTCATCACACACAGTTGTGTTTTCAGAACATATTTCCAATGCTGTATTTTCAAATCTTATTACAATGTTGACTGGCTCTAAGTAGATGTTCATTAGAAATCCATTGCCTATGTGGACGGATGGATGCATGATGAAACTCAAAGTTGAAAAAAATAGAGGGTCTATATAGGTAATTAGTAACTGTTTCACGTTTCAGACCACTCTTTTGTCTTAAGATGACAGTAGGTGGCTAAAGAAACATGTTTTTATAGAAGATAAAAATTGCTGTCTTCTTGCTCCTTTAGAATTTAAAGAAAATTCAGAGCCCAATAGTCAGAAAATGTATGTGTTTTAAGTTCCTTGACGACCTCCCAACCCTGATTTTTGTTTCTTTTCTTGTTGCTTCAGCTGTTGTTTTCTCTTTCCTTTTGTTTTACAAAATGGTCTTTGTGCTTGAAATGCTATTTCTCCTCCATGGATGGCTACATTCATGGTTCTTTTGTCTAAAGACCTATGTGGCGGCTTGTTTTTGCCCTATATATTGTCAACAGCACAACTTTGTTACATTACAAGGCTTAAAGATAAACATTCTCAGTTTCAGAATACCCATCTTCCCAAATCTCCTATGCCATTTTTCTAAATCATCTTTAGGAACAAATTTCTCTCCACTATCTATTGTAAGGCCCTAGCACTTGGCTGAAGTCACTCCATCACTGGGGTTTGTTACTGAAATGCCAAGTATCCTCAAAGAGAACATGTCTTACACCGTGGTTTTGATATACAAAATTGGGCAGCTGATATTAGATAAAATTAAAGCTGGGTACTTTTTGCTGAAATTTAAGTATAAAAATTCAATTATCACTTTCTATATGAAAGGAAATTCTATTAGGATGTGAATATGTGGATTTTATTCATGTCTATTTTTAAATAAATATATACCTGTAAAATATTATAGACTCATTCCTGAATGTAAAGTTTTCCATCCTTACCTGAAACTTTAGAATAAACTTAATTTTAGTGTTTTATCAAGTTATAGACTGATACTTAGAATATTTTTCCTGACATGCTTGCAGAATGCTAGAACCGAGACATATGAAGAAAGAACTCCTGTTTAACTCTTCAGGCAGAGATGGGAGGACTGCATTTACGATTCACAAGTCAAGATTTGTTGTATTGATAAACTCCTATATGCCCATGATGGTTATAAGTCATCACATCACTTCAGAAATATCTATGCTTCAACTTCATTAATTGATCCAGGAACCTGCCATACATAACAAAGTTCCCATAGGGGATTTGTATTCTGAATCACAAAGGACTGTTCCCAAGTGAATGAATGACAGGTAGCCTATGATCTCCAAACTTTCAGCCTCTGAGGAGGTCTGACCATCTGTGTGCATAATGACAAAGCACACTTAGTACAACAGAAGTTTTTTTTAAGATTTATTTATTCATACAGAATTGGGGTACAGGCCAGAGATGCAGAGGGTGAGAGGATTCACCAGAGACACAACGGGGAGCAAAACAGGCAGATCTACGAAGTACACTGCTGAGGGGAGCAGTGGGCAGGTCAGGAGAGGTCTGCCACACCATGTGGATCTCCTCCGGGGCAGGCAGGAATCGAACTCATGTGCAAGTGGCTTAGGATTCTTAGTGCTGTGCTTTAACCCGCTGCACCACCAGGGAGGGCCCAGTACAACAGAACTTTAATAGGATTAATGTGCATAAAGATGGAACAGCAAAAAGGATAATAGTTTTACAATAAAACACCTGAAGTTACGAACTACATTGTGGGTAAATATCCATTCAAGCAGGTTAGATCCTAAGCAAGGCATTTGAGACTTGAAAGCTTGCTACAAGTTGAAGGTAACTTCTAGTAAGAAATCATAGGGAAAGGTTAAAAGGGGCCAAGCAAGTCTGTAATGAAAGAGCAAAATCAAAGTATAAATCAAAATTGGCAGCCTCCCCCACATGTCTCTCACCCATGAGTCTCTTGATGTCTCTCCTACATGTGTCTCTGTCAAGTCGCTGGTCCAAGTCCAAAACCAAGAACTAAGTGAGCCCTTCTCTTTGTGTTTCTCTATGCGTTTACAAACTTCACCTGGCCACTCAGTTCTGCTCCCTACTTCCCAGCATCTAGTTCAAGGAGACTGAATGTAATTTGGGGAGGAGAACATGGGACATCCCCCTAGTATGGAGATGCCTGTTACATGAACATGTACATTCTAAACTTTTGGAAGCAATGGGTTAAGAGCCCTCTGGACTCAAGAAGCAAAAATACATAATTACTAGTTAGTGCCTCTGGGGAGACTAGATATATCCATTCCCATGAACTAAGTAAGTCCATAAAAGGGAGAGGTTGGTCTTCTTTTGAAAAGGAACACTATGATAGAGTAGAGGGTGTGCATTAGGTCAGGGAACCTGAATCATAGTCCCATCTCTCTCATGCCTAGCTGTTTTCTCATTTATCACTCTGTGACACTGACCTTGATCTATTTTCTCATTCCCAAAAATTGGAGGGTAAGAATGACTGGAATGAGACCCTCATGCTATTCCCATGTCATCAATATTGATGAAGACTCAATTTTGAGTCTTTCCAGTGTCAGAAGTCAAGCTCCTCAGTTCAATGGCCCATGCAGCCAAAGTCTGCAGAAGTCAGCCTTTGAAACCAGCTCTAGACAAAATTAAAAGCTTGACCAACTTAGTTTTAGTCCCCCTTTTCTGATTTTATCCTAGCTGTGCCCTTTCTGATGTGCTGAAATTTCCTCTGACTTCATGATCTTTCCTTTCTCGATTAAAGCACCCACAAATAATGATTTAAGAGACTAAAAAGGCTCCATACATTCCTTAATGAAGTGTGTGTTTTGTAATAGAGGGATAGGCCTATGATCATGTCAAAGAACAGCATCTCTAATTGCTGAATCTTGAATTTTAAGGTATTGGTAGGAGAGGGACTTGGGGGAAGAGAATTTTTCAATAACTAAAATAACCATACCGTGAAAATATACCACTTTGCTAGCCCTTTGAGAGGCTGATAATACACTTACGGTTCTTAGTAGCAGCTACACACTTGAATTTTTAAGAAATATGTGATGCCACATGCCCTGGCCCCAGAGCTTCTGATTTAATTGGCCTAGAAAATGGGACTGAGAAATTTTTTTAAATTTTGTAGGTAATTTTAATAGGAAGTCAGAATTAAAAGTCATTATTACAGCAGAATACAAATCCCAATTCCCTTTTCTCCAGAGACTGCCCTCCACCATTTTTTCCATTCCAGCCCCTGCCTTCCTAGCATCAAGTAGACATTACAGGGTATCCCTTTCTCACCCCTGCCAGGAGCTTTGAGCCAGAGTATCCCCACCAACAGCCCAAAATGGACTAGGGGAGCCCTTCCTGCCTGGAAAAAGAGCTTCTCTGAGAGAAAAGGATGTGCCAGTAGAACAGCTGATTTGCCTTGGTAGTAGAACAACATGTTCCTTATTCTCTAAGAATATTTTTCTAGCAGATGGAGTCACCAGGGGAATTTCCTGAGCAATTTGATTCGAGTTACAATCTATTTTTTCACCTGTAAGTACCACAAATCAATACAGCAGCTTCTGTGTAAGTTAGTGAGATTGAACACCAGCATGTGCCAAGAAATCCATATATTTACTCATTTTCAGAAAACCTTGATAACAGCCTTTCTGCAAATTCCTGAAAAGTTACCCACACCTGATAGGCATTTGAACAAATCAGGTAGTGTTAACTCTCCTCACTTAAGAAATTGTTTCTAAGATAACTGGACCCAACTGGGCTGGCCTCTAAACGGCTCTCAGTTAGACTACGTGAGTCATGGTCTGTTGGTACTTTGGTAGGGGTGCACTACCATGACTGCACCTGGATTGGGGAGAGGGGTTTCCTATAAGTACAGAGCACTAACAATCCTGTAAAACAAGGATACTCTATACAATTATAAAAAATAAATAAAAATTACTATGATCTGGACCAACTTCAAAGGAAAAGATACTGTGATTTGGGGACACAGAAATAATCCTTCTGATCCATGCTCCAGGCCAGGAGATTTTAATGTGGTACCAGATATGGAAATTATATAAGGAAGCTTAAGAGGTTCTTTTGGACAACACTACCACTTCAGCAAATTCACCCCAACTTGTCATATATCGTAGAATTCTTTTCTAAGGTGCCAGGGTTTTTTGTTTGTTTGTTTTTGTTTTTTAATGGTTTCTTTTTTGCATAAAACTGGAGTATAGGTCAGAGGTACAGGGTATGAGAAGATTCAACAGATAGAGAGTGGGAGCAGAACAGGTGGATTTACTAAAATACACGGCTGAGGGGAGCACGGGAAGTCTGCTGTGCCATGTGGGTCACCTCCCTGGCCAGGGATGGAACTCAGGCCATAATCGAGGTGATAGCACTAGATGTGGATAGCACTAGACTAGACTCCTCAGGCCAGTAGGGAGGCCCAGGTACCAGGTTTAATTTGATTAAGCTGAAATCCTATAAATGGAATTTTGATAACATCTTTGAAGGAAACAAATGTAAGCAAACTTTTGGGAATTATCTGTTTTTCTGTATTTGTGGAGCTGTTCTATATTTGCTGTGAAAAAAACTACCCACAATTTTGCTTTCCTTTCTAAAACACTCTTATTGGAACTTATCAATAAAGAAACTGGCCTATTGTGAGGCGAGTGCACTTCCTTAGCACTACTGAAATGCTAGAACCTGGAAGTAACACAGTAATCTCCTTACTGATAATCAGGGGAAAGGAGAGATTTCAACTATGACATCGAAACAGGAGCTGTGTGTGGCTGCTGCGGACACAGGTCATGATGGGGGCTGAGGGCTGCAGCTTCTGCAGCCTGGGGGCCAGCCCTGAGCTCTGGGGCCTTGGCCTGGCGTGGGGCCACTGAGTGCACAGCACCCTGAAGTTGGCTCCAGATGTGGCTTCCCTGGGCTCACC
Organism: Condylura cristata; assembly: GCF_000260355.1. Lineage (NCBI taxonomy): Eukaryota > Metazoa > Chordata > Mammalia > Eulipotyphla > Talpidae > Condylura > Condylura cristata. The sequence goes on along the minus strand of NW_004567108.1, from coordinate 31,702,981 downwards.
CCCGCTGCTAAGACCACCTGTCCTCTGTATAGGGTTGAAAACAGGGGAGGGAAGAGCGCAGCGGCCTGTGGAGAAGGGTCACAGGTGCTGTGGTGGTGGGAGAACTACAGGGACAACACCTGAGGGGAGAATCCAAATACCCATGAAAAAAGGGCAATGATGATAAAAGAAAAGAGAGAGGGAGGGAGGGGAAGGAAGGGGGAAAGAGAAATAGGACAGAGTCTATCTAACTCCTTGAACCTAAAACTAGAATCTCTGGTGTTCTCTGTAAATTTTAGGAAGCTGTGTTAGTACACGGAGGCCACAGCATTTGATTCTGAGGAAGGTGGGAGCATGTGCTGTTTCCTTCCTCCTTCTGCATCAGACCTCCTAGGCGAGGCTGTAAGAATACTTAGGATGTTTGTCAGTATTAGTGGAATGGCTATAAAACCTAATTATTATCATAACCTGCTGTAGTTGTTAGGTCTGTGCTCTGGGAAACACACCTTACAAACCTAGGCATGTCCTGCCCCACCAAGAAGCTGTTATTGGTGATGAAGTGGTAAGCTTTGCAGTCTTTAGCAAGAATGAAAAGCATGCAACCCAATCCTTTCATTTGAGATTTAGAGGCTCTTGCAGTAATTAACAGGAGAGCCACTTGACTTAGTGAGATACATCCTCTTGGGAATTTGGGAAGTTGCCCACAAAATGCTGGAGTTTTCTGCCCAAGAAAGGGATTACATCCTGAGCCTTGGGAGAGCCCCTCCCATGTGTCTTTGAAGTGACTGCTTCTCTACAGGTGTCAAATGGTCCCCTCCTTGGGGCTAACTTTCACATTTGGAACTTTTGCTAAGCACTCTCAGCGGCCTTTCTCCACGGGTCTTTGGGAAATGTACATGGTAATCCCTTAAAAGCATTGCAGAGATCAGAAACAAACTGTTCTTAATGTAAAACTGGAGAAATCTGCCCAGTGCACTCGCTCCTGGCTTCCATTTTTCTGAGATGTGGAGCCTGCTCAGTGTGGTCTTTTAAGCAGTCTCCTCTCTATTCAGCTAGTCAGTGTCCCGTTTTTCCTTCCTGCTCAAGCACCTGGGTCAGAAGAGTGTTTTCCAGATGTGCCCATTCTTTAAAGGTAAGACCTCTTTTGGTTCAAGTCCTTGCTGGATTAACTTTGCCAAGCTATTTTTCCTCTCTGAGATTCAGGTTCCTTCTCTTTAAGAATTGAGAGATAATAATATTCACAACCCAGCAATGTTATAATAAAGGAGTAGTGGTGTGTAGCTTTCAGCAGAACACCTAGTGGACGATGAGTGACGAGCAATCCACAAAGGATCAGGCCCCGGAGACTAAGTGAATGCCTTTGGGGAGGAGGGGAGGACAGAGCTGATGATAGAGGAAGAAATCAGTGGCTGGGAATCTGCATGCTGGAAACAGGAATATATTATGCAATAAATCAAAGGAAAAAAGTTCACATAGTATCTATAACCAGTAGTGAGAGAGATCCTGTCCACGCACCCTTACATACCTATATGCATGGACACACACATCCCCTCGCTACATGCACGTGCACACGTGTATGTGTGGACTCACCTACTCACCCCTCATACATGCCCCACTATGCTCATCCACACAGCTTTGTTAGTGTTCGGACTAAAGGGTATCTCAGCACCCCAAAACTTGCATGCTTTAAAAAGTGTCTGCCATCCACCAACTAAAGACAAAGCATACTCTTCATGTGTAGGAACTTTAATAGGTTTAGTGGGAACAGAGGGAAGAGAATAATAGCCACCCAGTAAAACACCCAAAGCCCCCCGTCCCCTCATGGGCAAATGTTCAGCCAAACAGGGCTGGCCCACAGCTGAGCCACTGCGGCCTGAAAGCTTGCCAGAAGTTCAAAGAAATTTCTGGAAGGGAATTATAGGAAAGGAGAAGAAGGAATCAGGCAAGTCTGGGACAAAAGAAGCAAAATCAAAGTACAAATAAAGGTAACAACTGCTGTCATCAACCTCCTCACCACGTGTCTCTCACCCATGGCTCTGCCCAGTGTCTCTATGTGTCTCAACTCCATATATCTTCTGCATGGTCTCCAAGTCCTTAGTCCTAGAAACTAGTGTGACTTCTCTTTACCTGCCTCTCTGCTCCCCATGTGTCTTCCAAGTCTTGTCTAGCTCCCCTCACTGCTCAGCTCCACCCTTTGTTAGGTGGGGTAGGGAATGTGGGACCTCCCTTTTTATGGAGATCCCTCTCTGTAACATGCTCATATGTTTTTGCATAATATATATTAAAAACATGTCTATAGAACGCATGGTTTGGAAAGCAATTTGTTGTGAAGCCTTTTTAACTCTGTAAGCTTAAATGGTTAATCTGCTCAAGTCTTAGTGTTGGGAGTCTCTCTGGCTGTTTCTGGCATAGCTCTACTCCAGATACAGGTCATTCACTTAACTACATTTTGAATTGACCTTGTAAATAAGCTTTTTTGCCTTCTGTGGTCCATGTGGTTTCTGTGGTCTTTTATTTTTTAATCTGCTAAAACACTTTGAAGTTCAGCTTGGTAGATTTGACATCCAACTCCCACTGGAACCTGGTGGTGGTTTCCTATTTCTAGTATATTGCTGAGGAATGATCAGGAAGAGAAAGCTGGTGCAAGGTCATGACAACACACGAAGAAATAAATCTATGGTGAACATTTCTAAGGCCACATAAAGCCACATAAAGAGAGTTTTCTCTCTCAGTGATTTTCTGTCTTTGTCTTGTCTTAGAAAATGAGCTATAATTCTCTGAATTACTTGCCACATTACTTACTTTATCAACCATGATATTTCAATCTTCACATCTGCTTATAATTAGTCTCTGGATGTCACAAGGACACTAGAGAACACGCAATGGGACTTGTAAGCAACTAAAAGATGAATTTTCCTACTACTTCAAAACTTAAAAAAACACCCCATCTACTCACACATCTTCCCCTGAGTGCTACTAGACCTTAGGTCTGGGCTGAACTGCTAACATGAGTATCCTTTTGACCAGATGTTATATGTTCAAACTGTCAAGAATAAAGCTTACTTTGAGAATCAAAGTACAATATGGCAGATGATGAGAGGGTAGAACTTAGCTCTGCTCTGTTCAGAAATGCTTGGTAATCTAGGATAAGAATAGTAAAACACACTTAAATACCAGAAGATAGTGTTATCAAGGGGTCCTTTGAAAAGATCCCGTGCTGCTGAAATCCCATAGCGTGAACATGCTCCTAATGAATACTACTAGCGGAACAAGGCTGTGGGTCTGTGCCTGCTGTGGGTCTGTCATGGATAAGATCTCTACATGGGTTTGTCATGGATAAGATCTCTGAAGTTCAAGGGAAGGCAAGCAGAGACACGTATTATCCAACACAGTGTGTAGAGAAGCCCACTCTTTGCAGGCTGTTTGTTTGGATGGAAGCATCACCAGAATGATGTGCAAACATACTGGGATTGGTGGGAATGCATATTTAGCTTTATGGCACCAAGTGATTCTGACCTTATAGATTGAAAGAACAATCAAATACAGAAACACATTGTAAGTGCATTAAGGGGAAAAGACAAGCTCTACCAAGAAATAATCTTGCACATTAAGAATAGCTTCACCCCTGACCCAGTAAGGTCAATGTGTGGGGAAGTGCATGCTGTCATATGGGATGAAGTCTAAGAGAAAAAAATCTAAAATCAAAGTTTATTTTTTTAAGATTTCTTTATTTATGCACACAACAACTGGCCAGAGGTGCAGGGGGTGAGAAGATTTACCAGAGACAGAGTGGGGGACAGAACAGGCAGATTGTCTGAAAAACACAGCTGACGGGAAGAGTGGGTGGGTCAGGAGAGGTCTGCTGTGCCATGTGGCTGGGATTGAACTCATGCTTCAGTGGCTGCAGACAGCCTCCGTGCTTCACTTCAACCCTTTGCACTACCAGGTAGGGGCCAAAGTTACTTTAAAAAGTTAGAACCAGCCTAAAATATGTATTGTCTAGAGGAAAACTGGGGCAGTCAGAAGATAAATATTCTTCAAATTAGAAATGTGCTGCAAACAACTAAAACAAGCCATCACGATCTGTAATTTTCCAAGATTTTTCAAATTAAGATAATAAACATATCAATCAAAAAATAAAAATTCCAATAACCTGCCTGGTATATGCTCCTTCCGGAGGGCACAGTGCATGAAGAAAGTGCTGCTACAGGAATGGATAAGAAATATTTTTAGACTCACAATATAAACAGGCAGAACCTAGAAGCAGAAGGGAATTAGGCCATGGAATCAGACTGGGACTCTTCAGAGCAGATCTTTTTTCTCCAAGCAGGCAGGACCCTAAACCATGTAATTATGTGGGGAGAGCAGAATGTCTATCATCTTCACTAGATTCTCCTTCTATTCAATATAAAATGACTATAAAGAAAGTGGTTCTTTTTTGTTATCTTTAATCATAGACCTTTACCAAGTTTCGTCTTTAAGGCCCTGTGCTTACTCTCTTCTTCAAATACTATCTTCATTCATTCATGCAATAAGCATTCAGTATAGACTCCGGCAGGCCCTGCTGCCCTGAATAGCCATGTGCTTTACCCAGTGGGTCCATGACCTGTCCTTGACCACAGCCCACAGCATCAGGTATGATAGGTGACCTGAAGTAGTCAATTCCTTCTCATGTACGTTCAGAAATTTACCCCTTGGGAGACTTAACTTAAACATTGTGAGGTGGATCTTCTCTGGGAATTAGAGAATGAAACAACTGGTTAGTTAGCTGATGTGGGTCAGAAACATATGTGTCAAAAATTCCTATGCTATGAGGGGAGTTGTATAAACTCCTCTGAATTATGGACACATTAAACAAGAGATGGCAAAGAGGAAGAGGGATCGTTTATGCAGAGAAGAGAATAGCAGAGACCACATACCCTGCTGTCTCCCAGAGTAGACTTGATTCCTAAACCTTCACCACTCTGGGACCAGATGTGGTTACATAGGGGAAATTTAGTGTTTGGATTGCGGAGTCTTGCTGTATCTTTGGAATAACCTAAATTGTTGAGTCAGGGTGGGTTTCTGCTTCTTGCTGCCTAAGAACCCAGCCTGGAGTACTGCCTGGTACCTGCACTGAAGACTCTGTCCAGGCACATCTCAAAGAGACATTGGTTCCAAGGTGCTGGATTCATATGTGTAGCAGTTAGTCATTGTCATACTTATAAATACTGTCATTCTATTCTATAATAGAAGCAAATATAGCTAGCAACTTATATGTAAAGATTGAAATTGTTGGCCCATCGTGCCAGTACACTTTTAAATATTTAATATATAGTAATGTGTGACTACAAACTATTCGTTCACACGTCATAATGAAGTATGAAGCATTAGATAAGAAACCAAAGTCCCTGGAACTATTACTATAAATATTATATAGTTAAAATCTCTTCTACTCTATTCCTTTTCCAAATACAATGCAAACCTACAACTTTTGCTGTATATCAGTAAGCTCATTGTCATGAACTTCTTTGAGATCCTTCTATTGAGACATACTTTTATCTTTTCAAGCCTATCATTATGGTGTCTGTGTAGCAGTGAATTTGGTGATTCAGGCATTCATATGGTTTAGTCTTCCTCTGTCCTTCTCTTTCTTTTTCTTTCACTCACATATACACAATCACACACAGAGACACACACAAATTCCTAAGAGAAAAATTATTGAATTAGGCCTGGTCAGTGCCATCTGTTCTAGAACATCTCTGTGGGGGCACACTTTAAACTGGGCTTCCTAGAGTGTAGGTCCAGGATTAAATCAACTGTTGCCTCCACTGCAGAATTACAGGATGTGAAATGTGACAGCATTTGAGTTTTAACAACAGTTCATTTTCTTTTCCTTTCAAATGAGGTCAGTGGGGAAAGCAATACTTGGACTGTGCTTCAAACACTCATTTCAATAAGAAATGTACACATAAATATCTATGGATGCAAGCTAACAACCTCAGAGCACTGGCCCTCTGTCAGCTGGCTCCCAAAATCACCCTTTCTAGAACTCTTGAGAGAAATCCTATCTATGACAGACTCACTGGCAAGGAGAAGCAGCACACAAGAGAGAGTTGGAGTTTCATAGCAAACTGCTATCGCATTGAACTGAATGTGTTTATGGAATGAAAACAATGAGGTAGGTATAATGATTCCTTTGACTTCTACAGGTCTATAAAAGAAAGAAAACTATGGTACATAAAGAACTGAACACCAATGTTCTTATGTAGCTCTGCCTCTAAGAAATTCTATGTCATTGGCTTAGTAATGTAGCCTTTCCAGAAACCCATCTTCACACTTATAAAGCAGTTTGGTCAGCTGGAAGAACCTGCAAGCCCTGCCATCTTGCAGTCACGGCTGTAAGTATGTAGAATGCTGACTTCAGAATGTAAGGATGGACCATCCTGCTGAGTTTCCCCAAATACATTGCCTGTTCAGTACATTTTCCACAGTTGGCATTTTGAAACTGCTACTTATATTTGAGAGTTTTAAATCCGTATGTAGTCAGGAACTAAAGAATACAGAAATATTTACTAAATTTATCCTTTGTTCTTTCTCTGTCATTGTTTTATACCATTTGAACAATTATAACCACTACAGGTTGAACTTTTTACTCTGCTAAATGTAGTACTAATTCATTGTAATATAAATGCCAAAGGTCACAGATAACCTTCTGTATTACAGTGAGATGGATGAATTTTACAACCCAATGCACTGGGGATAGGATCAGATACAGAATTAGTAAGAATGTGTAGCTTTATAATAGCATTTTGGCCTTTTAATTAGAATTCTTTCATGTGCATCCTTTAGCAATAACAGATATATCCAACTGCATGTTGCCCAATGTAACAGTAAAACAAACAAAATTATATGAATCATTCATTTGTAAAACTATCCATCCTTTTGGATTTTACTCTGGGATTACATTGAATGTGCAGCCAGAAAACTCACAATAACTCTAGTGTTCAGAAAATAGAGTATAAATATAATTACCCTCAGTAAATTCTAGAATAGTAGAATACAAACTTCATGTCCATCTTGTCTACTGCCTTCATTTAACATATGGACAACTTTTTAGATGAAATGATAATGTCATTTTATCATAAAATGATGTCATTTCAAAAAAGATTTATTTATTTATGCACACAAGAATTGGGGTACAGGCAAGAGGTGCTGGGGGTGAGAGCATTCACCAGAGACAGAGTGGGGAGCAAACAGGAAGAATGACTGAAATACACTGCTGAGGGGAGAAGCAGGCAGGTCAGTAGAGGTCTGCCATGCCATGTGGTTCACCTCCCTGGCTGGGGATCGGACTTGTGCTGCAGATAGCTTCATAGTTCTGTGCTTTAACCCATTGTGCCACCAGGGAGGGCCCAGTGATGTCATTTAAAAAAAAAAAAGCTAACAGCAATGACAATAGCATAAGTACTGATAGGAGCTTTTATGAGTGAGTTTTTGTTGAATGATAATAGTCAGGCTAGAGGGTTACATGATGGGTCATAAGGTAATACCAGAATGACATGCCTAGGATTCAGTGTGGATTTACAATATGTTCCTCACATGTATTAAGTGGAGGTATAGACAGCAATTTTTTTTTACTTTTTTTTTAACACTATATAGGTTTATTCTGTTTTAAGATTCTCTAAGTAAATTTAACATAATGAATAAACTACCTGGCACAAGGCAAAAGGATTTAAATTTTGGGCATGATTTAGAGGAATAGCAAAAAGGAAAAATCCAGAGCCTCTTCAGAAGATGTTAAAGAAAGCATCACCGGGAAGCCATAATCAAGCCAGTAAAACCTCTTTTTATATAAGCTGAACTGCACAATAAAGTCAGTTCCAATTCTTTCACATTCTAGCAAGAGTTTTCCCACAATTCCTTCTTCTTGCAACATGCCATTGATGGTTGTCATTGTTCTTAAAGCTTTTATCGAGTCCCTACTACTTTTAGGTACTTTAATACACACTTTTTCTAACCCTCACCACAATCCTGAAAAGTAGTGTTGCCCCCTTCTCAGTTTGACAGCCTGAGGTTCTGAGAAGCAAAATGACTTGCCTAAAGTTATTCATCATGATGACAGAGACAAATTTAATGCAGTGAGTTTAAAAGCATTAATATGAAAAATTAATTCTGGTGAGTGCACCCCATGCCAAGGACTGTGCCCAGCCTTTCACGCTGTCCATCCTATTCATTTCTTACAATAATCCTACAAAGTAGGTGTTATTACTCCTGTTTTACTGAGGAAAGATGGTAATTTGAAAACCAACTCTTCAAAGTTGTAAATATTCAAATTCCTGGAACCTGTGAATTGGTGTATTACCATTTGCAGGTATGATTAGTTAAGGATTTCAAGATGGGGAGGTTATACCCAATTAGCCAATGGACCCAATGCAATCAGAAGTGTCCTTCTGAGAGAGACTTGACCATAGAACAGTAATGTCAGCGTAATGTAGCATGAAAAAGACTCAGCTAGCCACTGCTGACTTTGACAACATCAGAAGGAGCCTTGAGCTAAAGAATGCAGGTAGCTTTTAGAAACTAGGAAATGCAAAGAAATGAATCCCTACCTAGATTCTCCAGGAGGAAGGTAGTCCTACTGACTCATTGTAGGGCTCTGGTCTTCAGAACTATAAGATAACACATTTTTTTTTATTTATTTATTTATGCATACAGAACTGGGGTACAGGCCAGAGGCTCAGGGGTGGCGAGAGGCTTCACCAGAGACAGAGTGGGGAACAGAACAGGCAGATCTACGAAGTACACTGCTGAGGGGAGCAGTGGGTGGGTCAGGAGAGGTCTGCCACGCTATGTGGTCTCCTACGGGGCAGGCGGGAATCCAATTCATGTGGAAGTGGCTTTAGCTTCTCAGTGCTGTGCTTTAACTCGCTGCGCCACCAGGGAGTGGGTTTTAAGGCACTCCTTTCATCAAAATTTATTATAGCAGCAGTAGGAAACATATACAAGAGAATTTATATAATGTCACCGGTGTCATACAATTACTAAATAGCAGGCATGAGATTTAAATGTAAATCTCTCCAGCTACAAATCCTGGTGCTCAACTATTGCCACTATGGCAGAGTCAATAAAATGAACAGTTTGGTGCAACATAATGAGAATGTCTTCATAAAGCGAATATGACAGTAATCTCCTGACACACATACATTTCTGTTCCTAAAAATTTTCAGGATATTTGACTCCTACTTGTTAATTATTGAAATTTATGCTGTCTGAACAATACCCAGCAGGCAGAAGACTAGAATATAAGAATTGACCATATTTTTGCCAAATCTCATCCATATAAGTATCAGAACTGAAAATGTAACTTTCTTATGCAACTATTTTTCTGTAAAAAATCTTCGTGAATTGAGAAGAGAAGAAAGTACCTGTCCAAGAAAAGTTACAAGCACGATCTAATTTTGTAAAACATTTAGGTAATCTTTAAACTTTGGAAGATATTCAAATATAACTTTAATGAAAACATCATATTTGTCATAATCATGTAACAATATTTCATTGTTGAATTTTTAACTGATATTTTTTTGATTTATGTATTTATGCTTAAAGAATTGGGGTACAAGCTAGAAGTGTCTCACCACAGACAGAGTGGGGAGCAGAACAGGCAGCTCAACAAAGTACACTGCTGAGGGGAGCAGCGGGTGGGTCAGGAAAGGTCTGCTGTGCCATGTGGGTCAGCTCCCTGGCAGGGGATGCTGCAGTGGCTTTGGAGAGCTTCATAATGCAGTGATTTAACCCGTTGCACCACCAGGGAGAGATATTAACTCTGATATTATATACAGTAGTTCTCTCTTTGTCTGTTTGAAGTTTCACACCATCAGCTGTGGTATGAAAATATTACATAAACTTTTTTGAGAGCATGAGCTCATATATGTATCCATATATGTGTATATATGCACACATGTATACATATATATGCATGTATATATATGTATATATATAAATATTTCTCCCATGTATATAGGGGGATTGCTATGTATTAAGACATCCTAAGTGTACAGTATGATATGTTTTAATTGTATGATTCATGTAACCAATATTCCATTTAAGACAGAACATTTTCCATCATTGTAGAAAGTTTCCTCATTTTGCGTTTTCATCCTTATGATAACTGTTTAACAGTATATTGTAAGCAATCCATTTCTTATTCCTTGATCCATAGTTCTGCTGTACCCACATTTGATTATAAACACATTTGGAGTAGAAAATGTGTGTATTATTTCGGGTACCCTTAAAAAAAATACTTACTTTTTAATGTCATCTCATTTAACATTTTCTATAATTTGTAGCCTACCTGCCTTCTTCCCTTTGGTTTCTCTTTTCTGATTGTCCCTATTCCAAAAATAGCCTCCTCCTCAACACTGTGCAACTATACCTAGAGGGTATCTATGTTTCTCATAATATCAAATTCTTTTTATCAAAACCCTTTCTAAAGTCTCCCTCAATTTATGAAAAGTTCTGCTTCCTTTGTGACTATCTAAGTCTGTTCAATCTATTGTAAAAGAATACCAGAGATTACATAGTTTATAAGCAATGGAATTTTTTTTCTTACAAATCAAGATGTGAGAAGATTCCAAAACTCTTCTTAACTTGCTTCGTGACTTGGACGTGGTGGTCTTTTTGCTGTATCTGCACATGGTGGGACTGCACAAAGGCCTCCCTGGAGTCCTTTCATATGAACACTAATCCTATTCATGACTGTTCTAGCCCACTTACTAATCACCTCTCAAAGACTCTACTTCCTAATACCATCGCATTGGGGGATAGGACTTAAAATATAAATTGGGGGGACACAAATATTCCAAATACAACAATACCTGACTGTCAAAATCACTGCTCAGCTAAAACCTATTATTGTATTTCTTTACATATGTGTCACTCTTCATTAAGTGGTAAAATAGGATTGTAAATTCAAATACCTTAATGACCAGTATCAGGTCATTTGGGTTAAGTTGCTAGAATTGATTTAATAGGGAAGCTAAGGCGTATAGCAAACTATACGCCGTACATGTAGTACATATAAAGTGTATACTACCACTTGCAGAAAGAACCAATTAAAATAGAAATTAACTTTTTTTTTAAAGATTTTATTTATTTGTGCATACAGAACTGGGGTATAGGCCAGAGGTGCAGAGGTGGTGAGAGGATTCACAAGAGACAGAGTGGGGAGCAGAACAGGCAGATCGATGAAGCACACTGCTGAGGGGAGCAGTGGGCCGGTCAGGAGAGGTCAGCTGTGCCATGTGGATCACCTGTGGGGCCGGGGTTTGAACTCTCACTAAAGTGGTTGCAGCTCGCTTGCAGTACTGCTCTTTAACTTGCTATGCCACCAGGGAGGGCCCACAAATTAACTTTTAAAAATAAAACAACCCCAAAAAACTATGGGCCCAAAAACTTATGACACTATTCCTTTCATGTATAAACCACTAAAGTGGATGCGAATTTCCCAAAATGTGGGGAGGTGGGGGTAGAATGTACTAAAGAATGGTTAAAGTTTAAAAGATTTTGAATGTCAAGGAGTCCCTAGTTCATTCCCTGCCTAGTAACTGTCTGGCAGAAGAAACCACAACTAATTGCTCTTAAATTTTTCAGTATTATCTGAGAAACAAGAAATACTTTTCATCCCAATACCTAATTGTTCACAGATTAATTTACCTCCATAAAGACAGTCAAGTGAAGATATGATTTCTCAAGCACACTATACTACTCTGTTTGACATCATGCAACAGCTCTTTCTCATTAAACAATATGCTTAAACTTAGAATTTAAAATATCTACAACATGTTAATATTTTATAGACAACTATTGCAAATCATTTGTTTAATTAAAATCTAAATGTATGGCACATTGTCAGATAATCTCCCTCATGCTTCCACCAAATATTTCATAAGATTAATTCATTTGGACATTACTTTCTTGGATATTTTAATTTTCTTCTGGGTTGGGGGGTGGCTCTTTACTCAAACTACATTTGATGGAGGCGTCTGTGCTAAACAGAAATGGAAGCCAGAAGTGTGAGCAGTGCTGCCAATCAGATGTTGCTTTGAGGAAATCAACTCTCAGAACTTCCAAAGGAAATGTGGAATAAAGAACAAACAGTTCTGACTAATTCTCTTTAATCCCCCAGAAGACTAGGATGAGTTAGAACTTTAGATGACGCTAATATAATTTGAA
>NW_004567108.1:31688832-31690498 GCF_000260355.1 Condylura cristata | reverse complement strand
TTTTTTTTTTTTTTGGTCATAAGACACTTTCTATATACTGATTGTCTAAAAATGTCAATATCTCCATTTCATGCAAATGTACAACACACACACAGAGGCACCCAAAAGATTTTAATAGTAAGGCTATGTTGAAAGAAAGGATCATTTTACATAGAGAGACAATGATGTGGGCATATTCTCTTTGCAAATCCTGCCCTCAGTGTTAGCAAGAGGCTACATTGTGATTACTATACAAGGCCCTTTTACTTATTCAATTAATAATCTTAGTCATTGGTGGAGGAAGAGTTAAGAGCGTACACATATGGAGGTATGGAATTGTACCCACCAAGTTAGATAGGCATATAAACGACTGACAAATGAATAAAGAACAATAACATTAAAAATAAAATAATAAAGTGGCAGCATTCTCCAGTTGTACAAATAAATGAATATAGTGCATTCTGACACTAGTTGGGTGATTATAAATAATGAAATGTAAATAAGCCTTCATTATACATAAAGAAAGGTCAGCATTTTCCGGGTTGTTGAGCTTTTCTCTCGTCATGTTTAGAGAATGCTAGAGACCAACTTATTTTGCTAATTAACAAAGATAAAGAATCAAGTATTTATTGTGACTTGCCAATAAAAGTCAAATATGCTATAAAGGCTCCAAATAGGTAATGAGAACTTCTTACTGGGCAGGGTTGTCAGCTAATAAGTGAAGAAGAAATGACAAAATTGGAACATTACCATTTTGTAGCCCTTAGAAATAATTAATCTAGGTAATGATTATTAAGAAAAAAGATGTTGCTTATTTTCTAATAGAAGGACATGTCTCAAAATGTGCCACAAGTTTTAATTTACAGAGCTTACTGAATGTCAACATAGAGAGGTGAATACCATTGAGAAAACTTTTTTTTCCTTATGGTTCCCGAGAGAAGGGTACATACCATCCTGCATAGAGCCAGATGGGGAAGCGGCAGGCGTGGTCAGGAGGCAGAAGTGGTGAGGAGACAAGTATAACCTGCAGTCTTGTGGTATTTTCCAAGGGAAAGGCAAAGCAAAGCAAGGGAAACATTGACTAAAGTAATGTGGGCAAGCTCTGGGCTCCAGAGGTAGTCTCTACTAGTCTGGTTGGTTAGGGCTGACGAGTGATATCTTCTGGAATGCAAGCACCACCAGAGGAGGTGGTCTTGAGTACCTGGGCTCTGGATTATTTAGTGTACATATGAAATTTCTTTGCTGTCTCTAAAGATTTGCTCTGCGAGTGGCAGTCTCAGACAGAAAAAACGCAAATGCCTGATAAGGAATTGGAAAGAGGCAGATGAGTTAATGTGGTCCACACAGTTCATTATGAAATATGATTGTTCTAAAATTGAACCTCAAGTGTAGATACCAGCACATGTGAAGAATTGCTACCAAAAATAATGAAACTGTTCAAGATTTTGGACTAAGTACCCATTTATAAGATGTATGGTATAAGGAAGAAATTGTTAAATTCCAACATAGGATATATTCAGCAAAGCACAATCAATAGGAATCTTTGTAAGACCAAATAATCCTGTTATTAAAAAAAAAAAAAAACTGTAAGGATACATAATAAGAAAGATACATAAGAAAAACACATAAACGAAAATTAGAACAATGGCTGGCATATAGTGATATTTAGAAATTACTATTAATTTTT
>NW_004567108.1:31660531-31688632 GCF_000260355.1 Condylura cristata | reverse complement strand
TGTTCTGCTCCCCACTCTGTCCCTGGTGAATCCTCTCACCCTCCGCATCTCTGGCCTGTAACCCAGTTCTGTATAAATAAATAAATCTTTAAAAAATAAAATAAAATATCCAGTGATACAGGGGTAGATATATAGGAATACATGTATGTGTGTATCTTGTGTGCCTAATAAAGATGGACTCTATGTTGGTGATTGTTGAAGTTGTACAGCGAGGTTCTATTTTCCCTCTCTTTTTAAATATGGTTAAATGTTGCATAATTAGAAACTTTAAAAAACTTGGAAAAGTAAAGTCTTATAATATCCAGTTTTACAGAGTTGTAGAACACTGGAAGTATTAATTGGTTCATTTACTCTAGAGAACAACTTGGCAACATTGGCAAATCTGAAGATGGGGAAACTCTGTGATACAATTCCATTTCTCCGTTAAAATACCCAGGGAATCTTTCACTTCTCCATGAGACAGAATTTTGGTATTTGTACAGAATCTGGTTTACACTTCATGAAATATTTTATTACATGTACAAGATGCTGTTACTCTTTTCAAAAAGAAAAAGAGACACAGACACATACACATAAAGAGAATCTAATGAATCCATATAAGCAAAAGATACTCTACAAAAGTAAAAAGAAATAACAAGAGCTTCATCTATCAGGATCACATCCCAAAGCTATAATTTTGAGTTGAAATAAAGTTGTATAATAATACGTGTAATATCATTTACACATGGGCTAGTATAAAGCTTAAAAATGGATAAAATCAAACTATATAGTATTTATGAGCACATAATTATTTAATATATAAAAGATACGTGGCTATGATAAATAATAAATATGGGACAGTACTTACCTCTGGGAAGAAGCAAAAGGTAGACCCAGATGGTTTCATTGTAAATTTTTCACCATGAGCATTTTTCTGCAGACTTTTTCTCTGCAGAATTACCTGAGCATAAAACAGTTTTGCTATAAAAGTTAAAATAGCTAGCTAACAGTTGACGTTGACAATTTGGTTTCAAGCTTTTTTTTTTTTAAGATTTATTTATTTATGCATACAGAACTGGGGTACAGGCCAGAGGTGCAGAGGCGGTGAAAGGATTCACCAGAGACAGAGTGGGAAGCAGAACGGCTGACTGATGAAGTACACTGCTGAGGGGAGCAGCGGGTGGGTCAGGAGAGGTCTGCCAAGCCATGTGGATCACCTCCGGGGCAGGCAGGGATAGAACTCATGCTGAAGTGGCTTTAGCTTCTCAGTGCTATGCTTTAATCCGCTGTGCCACCGGGGAGGGCCCTCAAGTTTGGTTTTTTTAATGGATGTTGTTCACCCATTTTTATATCCTAAAAACATAGTAATAAAGTTTACTGGACGAATGATGTAGGAGATTGTAGAGCCAGACTGCATATTCTACTAGAAAATGAGAATAATAAATTTGCAAATTCTACATAGAAGACAGTCATCCCCTCCCATCAAAAGCTATGACAAATATGTAAAAGATAGCTAATAATTCAAACAGTTTTCAAGAGCATTAATGATCAATGCTTTAGTTGATTTAGACAGGGTAACTTGATCTGAAATGCCATCTTTATCAAATTCATTACACACTATTAGAATTTAAAGACGAATGAAAAGTCAAGTTCAGTTACAAGTATGCATCCTTGCATTTGGAAACTGATACCTCTCTTCATGAAGGAAGAAATTTTAGCATAGAAGAAAAGTGCTTCATTATGTCTTTTTAAATTAATGTTCCTTTTTATTTTTTATGTTTTTCTTTTTCATGACAAAATTGCTTTGTGGTTTAGTTATGGAGTAAAAATATTTACAGCTAAAATGCTTGAGGCAAAGCACTGAGGGTGAAATGATCATGCATGGGAAATGGTATAAGATCTAGTAGAACCCCCAGAAGACAATTCTGTAAGTCATACTTTATCTCTAATACAATAAAAGAAACTGAAGCTAATATAGTAAATTATTAAAAAGTCACTTACTCTGGTTGGTAGCTATTTTGTGCTTTCTCGTCTTGCCTGCTAGAGTTGTTAGCAAGCTTAAAACAGTCCATCATGCTGAAATAGAAATGGTGGTATTTCAGGAGTCAATAATACAAGGATGGAATGTTACAGCTGTTTTAAAATTACCTAAAAATAAATTAATAATTTAAACCAATGTGAACCCAATAATTAGTCAAGGGAATTAAGAGCTTGAACTTCCATGGTGTTAATTGAATATTATGACACCCAACTGGCCACTTAGCAAAGGCTTAGCTTTAACTGCTGCAAGGGGGGAGGGGGAAACACATATCATTATACAGTTTCTATTTTTAGTGCACACATTGAAGATTAGCTGCTTGTTCCTTCCCTTGGCATTTAAAATCATAGTTTCCACTTGCAAAGTAAAACTTTTTTAGTGTTAGCTTTATTTTGTCTGATGACTGCATTATTAGATGTCTCTTCTACACAAATACTCACTTGTAATACATTTTAAAGAGGCCAAATGAGACATTTGCTTCTTCTTCTTTTTTTTTTTTCTTTCTCTACATTTGAAATCAGGCTCTAGAAAACAGGCACTTCAGTGATGACTATATCCAAATACTGAAGGCAATGAGGAGCTGAAGAACAATCCAGTCCTTGTTAGTTACAATGGTTTCTTTCTGAATGAAAAGGAGATTTAAATGCCTAGGTTTTTTTCCTCTTTCAATCTTCTTTCTTTTTTGTTATTCGTGTTGTCCTAGAAAAGATGACCTATGCCATCTCTTCAACTCTCAGAGAGTTTCTTTTAATACATATTTTCACGTCAGCAGTTGGCACTTAGCATGATCATTCTCACAAAGAGCAACGTGTGAAATGTGCTATAGAATGCCCCATATGCATGACTCCACAAAGATGCCGTCTGTTGCACAGCCAACGTCTGTCAGCAGTATCTTTGGGGGACAGCAATAACAACCAGTGGTAAATAGAGACAGACGGCTAGCCTCTTCTGAGCACTGCAAGCCTCTGAGGGGGCTTATTATTTGTATCTAGTAAAGGAAGCAGCAGAAAGATTCCAGATATACTTAATAGAATCTCTGAAAGAAACCTCAACCCAAATCTCTAGACTCCCTCCTAATGCCAGGCTGTTAACACAAGATCTAGCTTTTGATTACAGTCAGTGATCAATTGGCACAATTACCAAGTATGGCAGACCTGGAATAGACATTACTTTGATGATACTAGAAAATATATATGCTCTTCAGAAGCAAGCCCGTATGTATATACATGTATTTTGACATACTGGGGGCATTACCCAGGGTCTCTCTGTTTAGACAATGATGCCAAATAAAAAAAAAACAAAACAGGAAATCATTCAGATTTGGAATGAATCGTGGATTCTACCCCTTTCCCTACACTGGAACACATTGGAAAAATGACCTCCAGTATATACATAGGCAGAGTGTGCAAGACTAAAGCTTTGCTTAAGTGAAAGGAAAAGACAATATCTTCCCACTCTTCCTGGTGGTCTTTCATATTTCTTTTCTCTAGAGGGAGTAGAATAGAGTAGATGCATGAACTCTTTAATATCTTTTTGTTAATCTATACTTTTGCCTTCTATTTTATCTTTCTTGTACTGTTCTTATTCCTTTCTTCTGCTTCTGGCTTGACATATATAATAACCTTTTCATCTGGTTTCTATCCCAAACCACATGTTTGCATATTTGCTCTCATGATTTCTGGTTATTGCAATTGTCATAGTTCTTTGTTAGCTGTTTTCTCATCTTTTAACAACATCATAACTTGAATGTCTTTGTGAAAATAAAGCTACATAAACTCACATTAAACCACAATATCTGAAATTAATTGAAAATATCATTTGAAATGAAATCTTGAGAGTTAATGGGTCAGTAAATAATTACAGGCTTTTCCCCCAAAAAGCACACAAGGAAGTATTTTTACCAAAGTGAACACAAAGTACATATTCACCCAAATACTCTAGAAATTGTGTGTATAATTAATTCCTACAAATGAAATTCTCATCTCATGGTTGCAGTTAATTGGGTTGAAATCTTATATTTATTCTTGAGTTTTCTTTGACCAGCAGAGCCTACAATTTATACCTAGTAGTCACAGTTTATAACAATTCTTGGAAATGGAAGAAAATCCCTGTATATGTTCAATGACTCTTTGTATATGAACTTTCATAGGTCTAATGTTTTGTCAGTAGTTCACCAAAGTAATCCATGAACAGTTTAATCACATGGGGCCACCATTTCCATCTCTGCGATTTCCAGTTGTATCTCCATAGAGTGAAAACATAGAAATTGTTTGTGGAGTGGATGGAAATACAATGTTATTTCATCTTCAGGAGTCTGATCCAGTTCTGGTAACAAGTCTACGTCATTTCTCTCTCTCTCTCTCTCTCTCTCTCAAAGCATCATTACAAAAGAATTTTTGACTGTTTGGCCAAACTCTGTTACTTATGTAATGTTTGGCCAATTTTTGTGCCTGATGGGTTGACCAAGTAAACTGGCAGAGACTAGAACCTCATCATCCTCATGATTATGCCAGAGGTGCCATCACAGACTCCAACTAATTCAGCAACATTTGTGGCACTTCACAAACATTTGATCTCTACAATGGCCCTGTGAAATATGTCAGACTTTTATCCCCATTTTAAGGATGATATATTTATTGACCTTGTTCAAGGTCATCACACAGCAAGAAGTAGAGCCTGGCTCCCGAGTTTCCACAACTGGCTAGCTGGTTTCTGCTTCTGTGCTGCCTGTCTTCTTGTACTCCTGCATATTGAATATTCCTACTTCTAGATGGGAGACAAACAGAAAAAAGGAGAAAAGACACGATGGTAAAAAGTAAGCATAATTCTTAAAAATGCCATTAATGATAGCAAATTTTGTTTTGAATTTCTTCTTAATCTATAGCATCATCTACAATATACTTTCATTTTTTAAATGTAGTTTGATAATTATAACATATAGGCCATATGTATTTAATTTTAGAAGTGAACAATGTAATGAATATCCATGAAGCTATTACTTATTCAAAAGCTAAAAGATGAGTCTCCCTATGTTTTATGAACCTATCTTATCTTCCTATCAGCCCCTGACAACAAAAAAGTAATATCGACACTGAGTTTAGTGCTTGTCATTTTCTTCCTTTCTGTATATGTTTTGTATTATTATATATGTGTGTATAGCCTAAACACGAACAATGTATAAAGTCTTCTGTAATTTGTTTTTATAGCTCACATTATGCTTCTTAAAATCATCTAAGTTAACTCTTCTTTCTAAAATATATTATGCTTAACAATGTACTTTTATGTAAAGTATCCTATTTAATCCACATAAAAATCTACTGAAAATAAGAGAACTGATCTAAATCTATTATCTTTATGATAATAGTATCAAAGACTGTGCTGGCAGCCACAAACAAGTCCAGATTTTTGGCCAGGCCACCATATGCATCTAGGCCCATGAGTCAATATGGGCTTTTATTCCACAAATAGTGAATCAACAAGTTTTCCATATCAGAGACTATGTCTAAATGCTGTAACTATGAATTTACTTACCATGTGGCATGAGTATTCGCACATTATACTGAGAGAAAAAAAGTAAAATAAAAA
Source organism: Condylura cristata (assembly GCF_000260355.1). Taxonomy (NCBI): domain Eukaryota; kingdom Metazoa; phylum Chordata; class Mammalia; order Eulipotyphla; family Talpidae; genus Condylura; species Condylura cristata. Next base: position 31,683,030 of record NW_004567108.1, on the reverse strand, counting down.
ATGAGTTAATGTACTTTCCTTAGGAATTCTTGGAAATTCATCATATTTCCATCTGCATGGCACATAAAGAAAGCTCTGCGTTCATTCCAGTTATGACTGTCATGTCTATTTCACCATATCCTATAGGATATAGTAAATAATAGCATATGTAAATTCCAAAACCACATATATGAGGGGACATTCATGTCTTTTATTATTGCCTTCCGAGTAGCTTTTTCAGACATTCCTTAAGCAACCTGGCAAGCAAGAAAGGCAGGAAGATACTTGATGTTCCTTCAGTTGTCATGGGCTTTGTATTTATTACTCAGCAATGTGCCAATATCAAGTTGACGAAATATTACCACCAAACAGACCACAGGACATTTTTAAAACAAGTATGCCAGTGACCCACAATGACTATGAGAATAAGAGTTCAGAAAGCTCTTGTCTCAACTGAGAATGCTAAATCCTTGGTGGTTTCTTCCATGTTATTGAACTAACGGGCAGCTCTTGTATAATGTGGTAAATTTAATGTCAACATTGGAGGCTTTCTTCACAATTTTTTGCTAACATTGTATCTGCCTAGGGGGACTGATTAATGACTTGAAGGAAACTAACAGGATAATTCAGAGCAACTAACTTTAACTGTTGGGACAGGGGTAAGTAGATAAATTTTCCATACAAACTTTTTAAGTTTGTTCTTTTCTTGTGGATTGATTAATGTAACTGTAATAACATAGAAAGATGAATACTACCATTCAAGGAATGAAGTACGTGCATATACCAACATGAGTGTGTTCTGTAAAAAATAGTGAAAACAGGCTGTGCTAAATAGTTGGAACAAAAGCATACCATCCTAAAGACCAAGTTGTCCAATATCCTTCAAGTAGAAAAAAAACAAAACAAAAAATCCTCCCCTTTGAGTTATGTGATTTCAAGGGAAAAATACAGAATGAAAACTGTTTCCTTTTGCCTGTTAGCCTGCAGTAGGTAAGAGATTGAGAGTGTTTAAAGCCAATAGACTGATTTTTGTCATCTCTAAATTTGGGAGTTTTTAAAAATTACTTAAACTCTTTGTAGCTCAGTTTCATGGGGATTTTTTTAATGGCCTTTTTTTTTTTAAGATTTATTTGTGCATATGGAAATGGGGTACAGGCCAGAGGTGCGGGGGTGGTAAGAGGACTCACCAGAGACAGAGTGGGGAGCAGAACAGGCAGATCAACAAAGTATGCTGCTGATGGGGAGCAGCAGGCAGGTCAGGAGAAGTCTGTTGCGCTATGTGGGTCACCTCCAGGGTGGAGGATTGAACTCATACTGAAGTGGTTTTAGCTTCTTAGTGCTGCACTTTAAACTACTGGGCCACCATGGAGGGCCTTCTTAATGGCTTTTATCTCATAAGTTGTTTTGAATGGTAGATGAAGTAAAACAAATATCTAATAATATCTTTTTAAATATTTATTTATGCATACAGATCTAGGGTGCAGGCCAGAGGTACAGGGGTCATGAGAGGATTCAGGGAGTAGAACGGGCAGACTGACTGAAATGCACTGCTGAGGAGAGCAGCAAGTGAGACAGGAGAGGTCTCCTGCGCTGTGTGGGTCACCTCTGGGGCCAGGGATAGAACTTGTGCTGAAGTAGTTGTGGCTAGCTTCATAGTGCTGCTCTCCAACCTGTTGTGCCACCAGGGAGGGCCCTCTAATAATATTTTATTTAACATGTTGCAGGGCTTCTTAGAGGACAGTGTGATCTGACCTTCCCACTGATTGAAAGAACTCAATCACATTTGTCACTCTTGTACCATATTTCCCTGTAGACAAAGAGCTGGTGGTTGCATTAGGCATAGTTTTCTATTGGGCTTCCATGTGGCGCCCAGCTGGGGCAGAGGGACAGGAGGTTGGTGTTCAGTAGCTAATGGGGACAGCCAGTCTACACTGGGATGCTCTTTCTTTGCTCATCCATCTGACTGGCCGGAAGAGGCCCAGCAGATGCCTCTCTCCTTATGGACAGTCAGGGTACACAACCCACTTTATTTTGCCTCCACATGGCAGTTGTTGTTCTTTTCTAGGCTTTGTGTTTTCCTTCTTACCACATCTTCCTTGTGTTCAAGTTGGGCAAGAGGAGTCTGCACAGCATGCATGCTCTCCCCTCCTGGGAAGTATCAATTTCTTGTTTCTGTCCCTTATGTTTAAAACTGGTTGTTTTGTGAAACAGACAGGTTAGCCCAAAGTTAGGGCAAACAGGATGTATTCCCACTCAGTGGGTGGCATCCATAAAAGAAAGCTCCATATAAGGTATGCTCCTTGTCCAAATGCTCTCCTTGGAATGATCAGGCAAAGCAAAGGAAATCTGGACAGAAGACATAAAGTTCACACAAGTGAGATGTACTGGTTTCGATCAGAGCCCATGTGGCTTAGTAACAAAACTGGACATGGTATTTTATAGACACAATTCACTTGGAAACTATAATCAAGAGTTCCCTCAAAACTGAATGATTCCAAAGGACTTCCAGTGACTGCTATTGAACTAAAATGTGGTGATTTTAACTCACCACTGATTAATATGTATCTCAGAAGACAGAAGAAAATAATGAGAAGGGAACTTCTAGTCCTGTTCAGGAATGAAAGTTGAAAATAACAAGAGTATAATGGAAAAAGGAAAACTTAAGGGAAAGTCATGGAATGGGATTAAAGAACTGTATTTTATTTTATTTTTAATTATTACAAAAGTTTATTTTTACATCATTTTGCACATTTTTTTTTCCATCTCGATAGTGATCCCCGCAGGTTTCCCATCACCAAATCACCCGTGTGCCATCACCATAGTCCCGTGCATTTCCCTCCCTCCCCCCCCCGTTTTTGATCCCATTCCCCACTCCACCCCCACAAAATGTCTCTGGTATATGGTTGTAAAGAACTGTATTTTTAACGAGAAATTGCTATACCCTGAATTCTGAAATTTTTTTTTGGGCGGGGGGGCAAGGCTTTAACCTCAGGACTTCACAGGATTCCCTTCAGGAATTCTCAAGATTATTTTTTTGCTTCTACTTTCCCTCCCTTTAAATGGTTATGCCAGGCAGTTAGAAGTGAGAGTGCCAGCTGGTAGTTCCCTGTACTTCATGTTCTACTCATAGTACAGTTTCTCCTCTGGGTTGCTGGGCTTGTCATTTTTTCCCCAAAAATAAATATTTGTACCTACTCTTGTTCTCAAAGTCTATAAGATCAAGAAGGCCTAATATTCTCTTCTTCAGCATATAGTAAATGAATTAATCATATTTCTATTGACATTATTTTAATACATTCTAGCACATTTTTTTTCACTTATCAGGAAAATTAAATGGATCATATCAAAAATTCCAGAAGCAACAAGTGCTGGAGAGGGTATGGAGAAAGAGGAACCTTGACACAGTGTTGGTGGGAATGTAGATTGATCCAAGCCCCCCTTGCAAACAGAATGGAGGTTCTTCAAAATAAATTGATACACTTTATGATACAACAGTTCCACTCCTGAGTATCTACTTGAAGAATACAAAAAACACTAACTTGAAGGGATAACTGTATTCCTGTGTATACTGCAGCACTAGTTATAATAGCCAAGTTAGGGAAACAACCTAAGTGCTCATGGTGTGACTGCATTAAGAAGATATGGTACAGATTTCCAGTGAAATACTACTCGCTATCAAAAAGAAATGTATAAAAAAGCTATAAAAAAGAAATGTATCTTGCCATTTTCGGCAACGTGGGTGGAACTTGGTGGGATTACACTTAGTGTAATCTTCCTTAGTCAGAAGGAAAAAGGATAAATTCAGTCAAATATGGAATAGAAAGATGCAAAACAAGGGAATAAACAAAACTCAACCAAATTAAACCCTGGAAATATGAGTAATCAGGGATAATCAGAGCTTTTTGGTGTGTGCAACTATATATAATATTCCCTACATTTGTTTAATAATCACAGGCTAGTATATAACTTTTGAAGACTATTAATAAGCTCTTGGCTCTTGTTGACAATTGTTGAGATAATTTTCCTGATCAACAAATTCATTTGGATCTTAAGTTTTATGAAATTGTAAGTTGTAATTGATTGAAATGAAGCTGTAATTTATTACTGAAACAGGTGATTTGCCACAGGAGTTTGAAAAACTGCAGTGTGTTATATTGTGTGTGGACACAGATACAGTCATGTGGTCATCGTAAAAATATATTTCAGGTTAGTCCCAACATCTTGTGAGTGGGGTCAAAGTAAAGCAGACTGAGACTAGCAGATATAACAGATAACAGATGTGTGGTCAAAATCAAACTAAATTCATTTGGAAAGTAAAGACAATGGTAAGCCTAAAAACTGTTTGAACCTTGTTAAAAACTTGGACGAATTATCTCCTCTTCCCTCTCCAGGAATTATAAGAGCCAAGTTATAGTACAGTCCAAAAGAGGTCTCATTTTTAGGCCTTTTCTGGGAGCCCAAATACTTAATGCTGTGTTGCAATGCTGGGAATAGGGGATCTTTCTGCACTGAGTGAACTAGGAAAAGCAATGGATTGTTTTTCCACACTGTCATCAGCAGCTCAACTTTAAACAGTTATGTCTCTTAGGAAAAGCACACCTTAACATTTCCTTACTTTGGTGTACATAAAATTATTTATATGCTGTCAAAATTTGACTGCACTTATCACAGCAACCTACAATTCCTAGAAAAAATAGTATATAATGTTCTGGTAGCCTTCTTTGCCTTACTACAAAGAACTTGTCCAGGTATAACAATGGGTATTGGCATCCTTCACTGTTCTTCTTCAGAATCCTTCTGGATAACACAGTTGAACAAAATGTAAATATATTCACATATAATAAATCATTGCTTTTATAATCATTTGATTATAAGCTTCGTAGGATTCATCTCAAAAGACTTCTCTTTTGATTTATTTAATAGCAACACTAGTTGGCTTTTCTTGTTACCAGAAACAACACACAATTGAGTAATTTCCAGCATATATTCTTTATAAGTTAAATATAAATAAAAATCATGGTGATTAAATTATTGGCATGATCATTTTGGAAAGAAGTTGAGTGAATGCTATGAAATATTAGGTCCTCAGAGTAGCAGCAAATAAAATTACAGTACACACAATTAAAAACAAAAAGATAATAAAAATGTGTGATGCCCCCAAAGCAAAATTTCAAAAGTGGCCTTATTATCCCTTGACTTGAGAATAAAACAATGTAGGTGTTTCCTTCACAGTACTAAACCATACTTAGGTTTCATTTAAAACTAAGTAGAAAGAGGGAAAACATAAGCCAATATTGCTTGCTCATGTAGAGCAGAGTTTATTCATCAGAAAGGTAAATAACCATTCCGTAATAATAGAATGCTTCTTTCCATTAAAGTCTGAACTTATACTACTGAACACTAACTCTCTTACACGTGAGATATCCCCAATTAGGGTCAATAGTCAACCTCAATAAAAATCTTGAGTTATGAACTTTGTATTAATGAATTTTATGCACCCTTCAGCCACTAAACTATAACCTTTAACCTTTCCATATTCTGCATGATCTCAAATGCTCTTGCGTCTGCTTGGGTAAAAACTGCTTTCACAACTGTAATATTTCTATGTGTGTTTTGGCATTGCTAACCTGGGATCAGATCTAGAGAATACATTATCGTCTAATATAAAGGTGTCCATTTTTTACTTAAAGGTCAATAGTAAAATTGTTGTTTACTTTGTTCTTTTCAATAATGTCCTTCAATTCAGATGCTTACAAAAGAATTTTAAAATTATATATGTGTGTGAGATATAGTATATAATTTATATGAGGTGTGTGTGTGTGTGTGTGTGTGGTCTTAGATTTGGTCCTAGATATAGCAGAGTTCCTATAGCTAACAATGTTATATTGTATATTTAAAATTTGCTAAAATAGCTCTTTTGTGAAGTTTTCTATTATTATTACTACTAATATGAATAAATAAGATAAAAGGAAACTTGTGGAGGAGTGTTAGCATTACAGCATAGCCTGTGGGTTGTAGTTTTATAAGTATATAGTTATTGCTAAACTCAAAGTTGTATACATTAATTACATACAGCTTTTTGTATGTCAGTAAATAAGTAAACAAATGAACACATAGAAAAATAATTTTAAAACATTTATAATAAAGTATTTGAACTTCTTTAAGTTAAAAAAATACATATATCTTGTTGCTACAAATCAAACAAAAGAAGACTTAATATATTATTTTAAAATCCTAGCAGTACACCCAAGGTCCACAGTAAACTTAAAAAAATACCTATTGACTTGAAAGGATGCCAGCTAATAAGTAATGAGTTGATAAATAATAACTACTTATCACATCACATATAGCTTTCCAAAAGTAACCTGTGCATTGAAAATTTTCAGAGCTATAGAGGAAAATAAGATTCATGGTCTTCTTTCCCAGTAAGCAGGCTATAACACACTAAAAGTGCTTTACCACAATGGGACTTTTACCATCCTTGAATTGTCTGCCTGTTATTTAAATGTCATTAAATTGTTCCCAGGAGGAAAACCATCTGACGTTTTTTATAATCTTAGAACACAGAAAGAGAGCTCTGCTCATTACACATCTTGCCTACATGAACCTACTGTGTGTGAGTTCAGAACTGCTATACTGGGCTTCTTATACAAAGTGGTAACATTGACTTGTACAAGAGAGAAGGCCCTTATAATAAAATGTTACCCTTCATGTCTTCTGAGTAGGCACCTACCTCTAATTCCCATATTAATGTTTCAAGTGAAGGCTTTGAAGACTGTTAAAATGAAAATATTTGGGTGAACAATAATGCCCTTTAACTCTTTTCAAGACAAATAGACTTAATACCATTTGACATCTCTGATACTGTGACAGACGCTGTCTGGAATGTGTTGGAAAGGATTCTAAAACCACCTCCAAACTGATCAGAAAAGACTTCTGTGTTGATTAACAGTATCTTCTATGATCACTAAATAGTTTGCAGTGTGTAAGATACGTGTGTAAGATAAGTATTTCCTAATCTTTTGTTTTCTGCTTGCCCAGTATGTATTGCTTCTTCTGTTAATGTCATCCGAATTCTTCCCTTCCTTAATGTATCCCTTCCAAAATTTGTATGTATCTGTTCTTTCTAGACACTAAAATTTAGATTGACTTGATTAAGCAAGAAATATGTCAGTAATCAAATGCATCCCCTTCTATAAACCATGTAGGTGGGCTAACTCAGTGGTGCAGACAAGAGAGATTTACTTGAACTTTGATCTTAAGATAAATGGATTGAAGAAAAGTGTCAGAATTTTTTCAGTGAATAATCATTTGCCTTGTGAGACTGTCCATCAGTCTCTCTCTCTCACACACACACACGCACTGTTAAATTTTTCTGAGATTTAAAATTAAAGAATCATAATCAAAATATATTACATTTCAAGACACATTTGTTCAGTACACATTTGTTCAAAATATTTTAAAAGTACACATATTTATAATAAAAACATCATGAAAAAAATCTATAGCAACATTTTGTTTTTCCCTCAGAATTTAAAGAAAGTTTACAGAGACTACCTGCCCAAACAAGTTTCAGGCACTGCGCCTGGACTTTTGTGTGAGAGGATATCTTTTTGGACATAATGTCCTCTAAAAATATACTCACCCCCATGTTTATTGTTTTTCCCCTTACCTTGTATTTTTCGTGAAATGTTGATCTTGTTACTTATGACACTTTTTAGGAAACAAGGGCAGACTTTATTAAAATGGTGTTTATTTCCTTTTCTATAAGACAATCTTCAGGCTACAAACTAGGGTTTGTTGTTGGTACCCATATTTTTAAAAATATGTTGAGCATCTCTCTGATTATTACCCTGTTTGTTTCCTCTATGGCATTTCTTACAATATTTAATTCCGTGTTATCTGTTTCCCATGTGGATAAGTTTACTGGCAGCTGCAGAGAAGGGGGATTTCTTGGTGCCATAAAATCTCCAACCAATGTAGGGATCTGTCTGTTTTACTCAGTGTACCATCACAACAAAGCAAAGTTCCTGGCATAGTAATTAGGTGTGAGAGTGATGATGAATGAATGGATGAAGAGGATGGTGATAGAACAGAAAAGAAGTGCTTTTATTTTGCAAACAATTTTGTTTACAAGTTTATGGAAGTTCCTAATTGGGAAGCTCATCAGTAAGGAGTTTCTGTACTTCTCCCCCCTTCTTTCGAGCATGGTCACCCACCATCTCATGTAGATTTTTCGTCTGCCACTTCCAGTGGGTTGCTTGCATTCCTGGACTAATCATTATGAACCCAAAGCATTTTTTCATGCCTCTGTTCATCCTGACCCAGTCTGGATAGAATCTTTATTCAGCAAAGCAAACTCTGATACATGTTCTTCTCATTATCTTACCACTTAAATCCAGACAAAAGTTTGGTACTTCCAGTGTCCTGTCAAGAAACACTCTCTACACCATGCATAACATCTGGCACACAGCTTCTAATAACCCATGGGAAGCCTTGACATAAGCAACAGCTAATTTAGTATTATGCAAGATTTTAGTTATATTTAAAAATGAGATAATGTACTTGAAAGTGCTTTACAAACTACAAAGTTCTATACAAATGAAATAGATAATGATCACGATTATTATTATCATCATTGTTGCTTCAACTAAGACAGAGACTTCTTTGAAAAGACTTTTCACATTCTGTTCTTTTAGCTTTTAAGACTTACCAAACTTCCAGGGAAGAAAGTGCTTCTGGCATTAAAATTGAAAATTTTAAGAAAATCACATTAATATTTCCAAGGGCTATGTTACAGGATAGAAAAGAAAAAACAAACAAGGCAAGTTTTTATTAATCCAGGTCTACTATTCTCCACAATGTGGGAAAAGGACACTCAACATTTCACATTACCAGGCACAGAAAATCAGTGTTGAAGTACACTTTCATCCTGACCATGGAGGAAGAGCCTTAGTCTTCCATACAAACCTCTCCTTTATCGCCCTTCTCAAATCTCTCCTTGGGGCAGCAGACCCTCGCCTGCCTATCAACCCAACAATATCTCAGATCACAGTGGATTTCTCAGAAGAAAATAAATATTGCCAAACCAATATAGCCTCTAAAATATTTTTTTATTGAAGAAATATTGGTTTATAATAGTATATGCTTTAGGTATACAGCTTTCTAATTCAACATCTGTAAGCATTAAATCATGGTCACCACCAGTGTATCACCATACAATTCAAATCCTTTGCTCATTGTACCAACTCTCACAACTCTCTTCCATGCTAACAACCACTGTATATAAAAGTCTGTTTTTGCTTTGTTTTGTTTGTTTTCTTTGATTCTTTACATTCCACATGAGTGAAATCAAACAAAATTTGTGAAGACTTTCAGTTTTGGGGAACATTTCAGCTCCTACTATTTTGAGTAATATTACTATTTATTCTAAGTCCAGATAAGAAATTATATATCAAGTGTCTCCGACAATTTACTAGATAGGACCACAGGATACTGAATAACTTAATATATATTATGGGGGAGAAGGGTCATAATCACAGAAAGAATCTACCTCCCTCATTTTTGGATGAGCAGAGCAATTTCAAAGCTTTTTCCTGCAACACTGGACTTTTCTTTCCGTTCCCTTTCAGTAGTGAAGGATCAGAAAGGAAAATGATGAAACTGATCTCAGTAACTGATCTCATTATTATTTACAAGCATTTGACACTGACTTGAGGTTTCACTGACAATTGGACTAAAAATTGGCATTTGTACAGAAGTCTTGGCTTAGTATTCATCAGGCTTTTAAAAATATGTATAATTTAGCTTTGATAATTTGCATAAAGTAGATGTTAGATTCTGCCAGTAACCTTTCATGAACTTTTAGATCTGGATATTCTTTTGGTGAAAAGGTAAAAATATAAAGACTTTCTTTTCTTACCTCGGTGGTAATTACACGTTAAGTTTATGTAGTTCGAATGTCGGTGGGAGATCATTGTAATTTACTCCTGGGTAGGCGCTTTTTGTAAAGCATTTTTTCCCTTGAGAGAAAAAAACTTTTTTTAACTAACATCCTTGCAAATTGGATAAGTGTTATATTACAGTGGTTTGCAACCCACTGATAGAGGTGGATAGAGATTTATATGCTTTGAACTTAAGCAACAGCATTTGAAAGAGAGATTAAAATCCCCTTAACCAGCCAGCATTCACTTTCTAAAAGTTCCTTTTTCCAAGGCATGAAAGCACTACATTTTGAAAACCATATAACTCCAAGCAAAGCAAAAATGTAGCTCCACTCAAATGAATTCAATGGTGCTCAACCAATTCAAAAAATGACTTTTTTTTTTTTGAGGCTGTCTGCAAATTGTCAAAGAAGCTGGTTCTTCACGGGACATCACAGGGCTCCTCCACTGTGATGGCAGTTAAACATGTTGCCAACCCAATTAAGATTGCACGGGGGATGGGGTGGGGGCAGTGGAGATGATTATTCATTATAGCCATTCTACTTTACAGTCAGTGGTAAGTTCTGTGAGAAAACTTTCTCCGGCAACTTTCCCAACCTCCTGGAAAGGGAACCCTTGGTTGTCAGCCAGAAACATGCAAACCTATCAATATAATTCATGCTGCTTAGGGGGTCAAAAATTTTGACATTTCCCAAACCAGCCAAATTAGCCTTTGGCTAGATTATTTATCTACTCAGGCACATCTATACAATGAGAAACAACTGCCTGGAAAGGCAATAAAATGCTTCATACAGTTCCCAGGGGCCTGTCTGCCTGATGACACATTGAATCTAGCACCACAGAAACCTTCACCTACCATGGGGCAGTCAGTGGAGTGGGTTAAGAAGCTTTCTAGCCTAGGACTTTAATTTCTCCACAGGCTTTTCCGGTAATGTCTAGAAAGCCCACTGTCACCTTGTTGATGGTGAACCCAAGCTTTAGAAGTCCGGCGTGCTTTCTCAGAAGACTCAACTTAGGAAGGTGTTTGTTTACTACACTCGTCTCAATTTTCATTTATGGTCAGTACTTCTTACTAAACAGTTCTAATGCTTCCTTTTCTGCCCCAATAATAATACTGCTGACTACACAGGACAGGAGCAATGGCCAATTCTCTGCCTTCCACTGCAGCTGAAATAGTTCTTAGATGAATAGTTGGTTCTTGAAAAATACACCTGATTGGTCTCCCAAGGGCTCCTCACTTAACCCAAATTTCCCTTTGGAAAGCGGAATCCTCTGTGTCACTTATGCACTGAACATTGTCTTCTCTTTGGGCCTAGGCTTTTTCATCTATCTGTACACATGCTATTTTTTTGACTTTGCGGCCTCCTAACTCAACAATTTGCAACTAAAATATTTTCAATTTATAAACTTTAACAGACACAATACAGTAGGACAACAGCAGAAGTTCACATTTATCCAATGTGGCTTGATCATAAACATGAAAGTGAAAAGATGGAGCAGAACTGCTCATCTCTAAAGGAGAGTCTGCAAATAATCTGGTCTCCTTATTTAGAGAGCACAAATAGTATTTGAGTACTATGGGTGCATTTATTTGAATAAAATGTGTAGGCCCATGTACTATGAGTTCTAATGCCAGTCCCAGTTGCTTCACACTGCAGAACCACCTGGGGTTTAGGAGGCTCATAGAGAAGGAGAACTCCAGCTCTTCTGTTTATAAGATGTTAGTCACATCATTTTCTTAATAACATTATTAGTAAGTTTAGCTAGTCACATTATACAGTAAGACATTAAACTCGATGCCTCAGTTTCCAAATCTGTGAAATGAAAATTGTAGCAGCCCTCTCTCACAAGGCCTCTAAGTGCCTGTACTTGGTACTAATTCATCAAATATTAGCTATTTTTTCCTCCCAGCTTAGTGATGTTTTCCGGTGCCCCAATACATTTTGTTAAATCCAAGGGGACAATAGTGGGAATATGTCTTTTATTATTATTACTATTATTATTTATTTATGCTTACAGAACTGGGATACAAGTCAGAGGTGTAGTGTGTGAGGGGTAAAAATTATGAATGAGAAACCCAAAGCTGACATCATTCTTTTTTTTCAAGCAATATTTTTATTTATTTATGTGGACAAGAACTGGGGTGTAGGCTAGATAGAGGTGAAGGGGCAGTGAGAGGATCCACCAGAGACAGAGTGGGGAGCAAAACAGGCTACACTGCTGAGGGGAGCAGTGGGCTGGTCAGGAGAAGTCTGCTGTGTCATGTGGTTCAGCTCCCTGACTGGGAATTGAACTTGTGCTGCAGTGGCTTTGGGAGAGCTTCATAATGTGTTGCTTTAACCCTTTGTGCCACCAGGGAGAGCTGGGAATGTGTCTTTTAATTCAGAATTCTTAATTCTGAATCTTTGGACATTTATTAGGAAGTTTTTCAAGATACTATATCTCTACTACAGATACTGTCTTAGATAGAGAGATGCTAAAGATAGAAATTTTATCCTGGTTCTTTGTATTATCCAGCATATCTAACACAGTATGTCACAGAGAGTTAGAATTTCATGTTTGTTTTTGTTGATCGTTTTTTCTGGTTCTTCCTCTCCAGTTGTCCAAGATTGATCGTGGCAACCTTCCACTCTTCACCCTTTTTCACACCGTGTGTGTTTTGATCTGTTTGGGGTTACAGAGCCTGTGAAGCATAAAGCAACAGGGTACTTGCCGTATCAGTAACTCAATGTGTGGTCCTTGACAGAATTCTTGTTGTTTAGGTGGAAGAGAGAGCAGAGATTTTTTATTGTTGTTCAGACTTATGATTTGGATTATCAGTGGGCTGCTTGTAGGTCCTATGGGCAGGCATGCTGATAAAATGGAAAGTCATTTTTCATATTTAGTTGAGGATAAATACAGCATCGTTCATTCTGAGAAATTGTGGCTGTGTCACTAGGGAAGACAGTACATAAAGAGTTGTTTATGGGAAATGCTCCATCATACAAATGAAGATAATGGGTGAAAACTTCCAACTCACAGGACCAGACTCCATTTTTGCACATTCTTGTGTGGTCCAAGTATAAAACATTCTTTTCTCACCTGTTCACTGTACCCTTTGAATGCAAATTTAATAGTGAACTGGCTTCATTCTCTTCTAAAGGAACTTTTTCTAGCACTAGAAAGTGCAGTCACTAAAGAAAACCCTGAGAGGAATTTCATTCCTGTGGAATCTGAAACAATCATACTTGAATACTACCAGTTAGTTTTTTTTTTACGAACTCTGTGGAAAGTCCCTTCTCTTATTTAGTTCTCTGCCTCCCTCCCTCTTTGGCACAATGTAAAAGTCACAAAGTAATCACATCTTATTTTTAAAGATGTTTAAAAATATATGTAACTCACTGGATAGTAATGGTTTGCCTCTATTTTAGTTTTCAGATATTTTGTGATTACTGTTAATGTTTTTAACTTGCTATTTCAGACAGCTGAGGCTCTGGTCTGTAAGAGTGAAATTTACCTTTTTTTAATCATCTACTTGCAAAGGTCTCTCCTGGATTCTTTTTCTTTTAAATTTGACTTTCCTTGGCACTTTGGTTTTGTATGATTTGTACTATGACCCATGTACAAGACTTTTTTTTTTTTTTTAGTTTAAAATGAGCTGATATTTTTTGGTGATTACTTACACATGTTGCCATTTTCTCTTTGTTTTTCTGCCTACTCTGTTCTAAAACCCTACACAAAATATGGTGAACTCAATAGTTTTTGAACCAGGTGAAAATTGAACTTTAGGCTTATGTACAATGGACGGAATGTAGTGTGTTTTTTTTTAAGTGAAGGGTTTTTATATTTATTTTTAAATTTTGCTCTTTTATATACTTTCTAAAATGTAAGTGTTGTATAAATTAGTAGAGGGCTCAATAAATAATAAAACCATTACTATCCAGTGAGTTACATATCTTTTTAAACATCTACAATAAATCATAACTACTTGTGATTACTTTGTGACTTTTACATTGTGCTATAATGAGAAGAATTTCATGCTACTGTCCATCATAAATCACTGAGGAAATTTCCTTGCAACTACATTAGACAGAACATTGGAGAAAAAAACAGTCATGTGTGTGTGTGTATGTCATATATATATATATATACACATATATATATATACACACACACATATATATACACATATATATACATATACATACATACATACATATATATATATATATCACTTTCTGTGATGACTGTCAGGAGGGTCAGGAAGGTTCTTCATAAGAAAGAGACAATTGCAGAAACAGAGAAACAAAGAATCTGGAATTTCTTAATTTCCAAAGAAACTAGGAGAGAGGATTCCTTTCTGTGAAGTGAGGGTCAGGACTTTTGTACTCACCCCAAGTCCTCTCTTGCCCACCAGAATCAACAAGAGGAATTAAGAATGTAGAACTAGTAGGTGAATTGAATTTGTAGCTTTGGAAAGAGTGACAGCCTCTCCGATCTTGGGGCAGACTCAAGAGGCGGTGGTATTTAACCTCCATGTGCCTCAGGCTCATCTTTAAACGTTGTAGAGCCTGGCTCTTCCACATGCATCAACAGAAATAGTTTTACTGGTGCTGCTTGTTCCTCAACTTACACAGCTCTGATCTTCATCATAATCTGTTTCTATACAACCAAAATGAAATAGAGGATTAGAAGTTACACGAAGAACAAAGGTTTCATGTACAATTTATTCTTATAAAATTCAAAGAATGACTCCCTATTTGAACACTTAATTGTCCTGGAACCAGGTGTGGTGGTAAATAAAGAATTGGTCATTGACAGCACTGTATTATACAACTGAAATTTGCTAAAAGGGTACAACTCAAATTTTTCTTACCAAAAATTTAAAGAAATGAACAAAGGTGATGGATATGTATTAAGTAGATGGTGGGCATTTTTTCACAACATATATATGTACATCATATCACCAACTACATACCCCCAAATATCTTATAATTTTATTGTCAATTCCACCTCAATAACTCTTAGAAAAAGAGAGAGAGCATAAATATGGAATGTAGGAGAAATCCTGGAGCTCATTTGCTTCAAACTTCTACTGATTCAATCTATTAAAATGGCTTGAGCTAAGACCACCAGTTTCCTCCTGATTATCAGATCCAGCAGGAACTCAAGCTGTTCCCATTTATTATCTCAACCAACTTCTTTGGACTATTTAGCATTGTGAAAATGTGGACGTTCTCTCATTCTTGAGAGGGATGACGTCACAAAGATGGCCACAAAAAGTCACTGGGATTAAGTTCTCTCCTGTGTGTAGTAAATAAGGAAGAAACTGCAGCAAACTCCAGCCAGAACTCAGACATTCTGAACGGGATTGGTGACACAGAGGAAGCAGGAGGGAGGTGAAAGCAACCGCAGAAGAAACAAGTGGGTGACATCGACCAGGACCTGACACAGGTTTTATCACAGATTTCCTAAATTAAGTAGTAGTTCAATATTTTAGTCTGCCTTATAGATGATAGGTTCTAGTTTCTTCTACTATCCGTATATTCAATGAGTGTAAGTTGGAAGGCCAGGGCCCAACTTGAACACTCATTGGTGATGACTAGGACAATGCTGTCGAGATAGTCAGGCAAACTCATGTGAGATGATCTCAGAGCTTCTTTGTTGTCACATAATAAAAACTATGTAATACAAACCAAAGAAAGAATCCCTACCCAAGACTATCAACCAGGCACAATAGTGATTAATACAGGTCAGACAAGGATCAAGCCATAACCAGTATGGGCATCATGAAACTTCTGTAGCCAAAAAGAGCAATTTCTGACTCTTACATGCTGAGCACATAAAAACCACTCAGTAAGAATACTGTTATTCACACTACTTACTTCAGCAACTGTTAACTAAACATCTACTATATTTCAGACACTCATCCAGATGCCAGCAATACACCAATGAGCAAACAGACAAAATTTCCCATGCTATGGAATTTACATCCTATTACACTGAGAAGGGATTTGAAATATGGGGGAAAACTGAATTGGAGAGTTTTCCTTTTAGCAGTCTTATTGGGTCAAATTCCTCAGTTGTACATCTAGGCTGTCGCAGTAAAACAAACAAAAAGCACAGACACGTAGTTATATACCTGAACATGTAAATATTCACACACGAATATAAAATCAGCACAAATAATCATGATCATATATATTCTTAACATATATCATTAACAAAACTATCCCCCTTAGCCCACATGTATTTCTCTGAGTGTGAAGGTATTCTCTCAGATGGTGTCACAGTTGAAAAGAAAAACAGATGGTGCTTCTAGAGGAGGCAGCTTGCTTGCTGAAATGTCATGGATATATAAAAATAAAACTGAAAATGAAAGGCAAGAAAATATTCTCATTTGAATAATGAACTCTCTGATGTTTCATCAGAGCCACACAGCTCAGATAATGAATAGAAACACTCTCAAGCCCTTTGTTCTGTGTTTCCAACAAAACTCAAACCACATGTCTGCCATGTAACAAGCCACTCTGGATAATTTCAGAAGAATAATAATCATTGTTTGATGGAACCACTTGTAAAATCCATAAGGTACCCCAGAGAAGCTGGCACTCGCAGTAAACTATCCAAGGGGTAATTTGTGGTGACAAATGATACACTGAATATTGCATTTAAACTTTAAAACAATTGCTCACACACAAAAGACAGCTAATGGCTGAGCCCACACTCTGGCCCAGCTTCCTGTCACTGTTCATTTTTCAGTGTCCCCCAAAGTAGAAGGAAGCCCTCAGGACTCATGGCAGCAGATAGTTCAAAATGATGCCTATAAAGCTTTTATAATTATTATTATGTTAAACACATAATTTGGTTGCTTTGTTTTGTGACTATGTGTGCTTATTTCAGCCTCATAATTGTTGCCAGATTCTGCTGCATGAGTTGTTCCTTGCAGTGAAATGCACATAATACAAGTTTGCTTTAATGCACCCCCTGTCCTGCCAGCACTGTGCACACAAACAATGCTATCATTGTCTCTGAGAACTGTGTGCAGACTTGAAGTGACAAAAAGGAGTGACTTCAGACAAATCAACAGAATGTAATTACAGGTATGGAGGTTGGTTTTCCTCCCTCCTAAGATCTTGGAGGTCTGACATAAATTTTGACTCAACACCCACTGAATTATTTAAGGATCAGTTGTTTACTAAAACCTATTATGTCCAGATTTCACATGATCCAAGAAACCCACCTGCAAAGCCTATATGGTTTACTATCTCCACAACTTTCTTCCAGGATGAGGAAAATCTTTCAGGAAATAAATACATTAAAAAATATATATATATAAATACACTTACACACACACACACTATGTTATATATATTACATATGTTAATAATTTGTTTAATTTATGCACACAAGAGCTCTGGTACAGGCCAGAGGTGGGGGGTGAGAGGATTCACCAGAGATATATTGGGAAGTAGAACAGGCCAATTGACTGCAATACACTGCTGAGTGGAGTGAGCAGTGTGCGAGACAGGAGAAGCCTGCTGAGCCATGTGGGTCACCTCCCTGGTTGAGTAACAAACTCATGCTGCAGTGGTTGGTGATAGCTTCATAGTGCTGAGACTTAACCCCTTGTGCCACCAGGAAGGCCCAACTTCAGGATATATTAAGTGGAATATATTAGAGATGTGACCTGTAGCACTGGCAGGGTAGACTGGAACTAAGTTGTTAAGGTCTCTGGGATCCCAGCAATGTTGAGGAAGCATCAGTCATTGCATAAACCGCTCTGATTCCCACCACACCCCAGAGCCCTCCTTCCAAAGCTGCTTCTAGGAGCAAAACAGTTTACCTGATATCTCTACTTCAAAACGAATCTCCCTGGCCCTGAAGAGGCTGAGCAGATACTTCTTTGACAGAGAGGGTGAGTTACCTATAAATAACGTGAGCCAGAAAAGGATGAGCTTTGGAAAATCAATTGAATTGCTTTCCCTTAAGAGTTATTTAATTGAACAGTGAGAGGCCAATTGTTAGGGTTTGAAAACAATTCAGGAGCTATAACAATCCTTTGATTATAACCTCCGTTGCCCAGACCTTGGTTTTAAGAGGAAAAAACACTCGCTTTAGTTAGAGTTCAGCAAATAATGGCTCCACTGAGGTTCTGAATCAGGACAGATTAGTCAAAAGTCTGAGGAGGCAGTCTGCAGCAGTGCTTCACAACCTGACATGTGGGTTTTAAAAACCAGCCCCCTCTGCTGTCTCGTGGAGAAATCAGACACATTAATGGGGAGATTGGAATTTAAATGTTAAGGAAAGGCAGATGGACATTGAGTGACAATGATGCTTCCTTAACTTTTGCTCAGGTTTACATGTGACAATATATTAGGAGGACAGGTTTTGCTGTAATGGGAAACTTGATCAGCCTGGACTGAATAGTAAGGAATTTATTATATTACATAAGAGGGTGTTTCAGGGCAGGACTCTGTATCAGAATAAATATGCTGACCTTATTCTTTTTCTTTGTTTCCATACCCTGCAGTATTTCCCATTGATTAAAATCAATCCAAAGCCAGCTGACAAAAAAGTTCATCCACACAGGTCCATATACAATAGTTCATCTTTCAGGGCAGAGAACGGAGTGAGGAAGGTAGAGATGGATATGGTAACCAAACAGGAAATACCTGCCACAAAGCAATTTAGCCTTGGTGGTTGATTTAACAACTCTATAATATCAAGGGTTTTCCATTAACCTGCTGTCCAAAACTTTGGTTCCATTCTAAACTCTTCTATCAAAGAGAAAACAAAGTCTTTCCTTGGCTCCATTGTCTTATTTAGATCGTATGTCCACTCTTTTTTTTTTTCTTTAAGATTTATTCATTTATGCATACAGAATTGAGGTACAGGCCAGAGGTGCAGAGGCAGTGAGAGGACTCACCAGAGACAGAGTGGGGAGCAGAACAGGCAGATGTACTGAAATACATTGCTGAGGGCAGCAGTGGGTGGGTCAGGAGAGGTCTGCCTAGCCATGTGGGTCACTTCTGTGTCTAGGGATCAAACTCATGCTGAAGTGGCTGCGCCTAGGTTGTAGTGCTGTGCTTTAACCTGTTACACCACCAGGGAAGGCCCTGGATGCCCATTCTTAATCCCATGACTTATTTAGGTAAATAGCAGGCTCTGAGTGATTTTCAGCCTGGATTCCAGAATTCACCAAGGGCAGGGGACTGGGACTACAAAGGAATGGGATAACTTTTGCTTTAAGTTGATATGGTTTGGAAGGTTTTTTTGTGGATCTGGCAACACTATCATCTTTAATTTACATTTGAAAATTTTGAGTATATCCAGTTCCCCTAAACAACCTGCCATGTCATACCAAATGGGAACATTCTAGTTTGTAATCAGGGAAACCTGTACCATGATGGAATTATACAGTTTAAAAATCATTTATTTGTTGCTGAACAAAGGAAGGAGTTGGAATGAAGGACATAGCGTTAATTTCAATATTCACTACAAATCTAAATTGTCCACCACAATTCTTGGCACAAAGGAAAAAGTAAATCTTTTTATTTTCTCTCATTCCTTAGGTAGGCTCTTTTCAAAATAAGTCTTCTTATTCTTGAACATTTTGAGCATTAAATGTCATATATTATTTCTCTGTTCAGATAGTTTGTAATCCACATGAGGAGATGAAGAATGTGAACATAAAAAACATAATCTAAAAACATTAGTATAAAATGACACATTAAGTGCCCAAAGTTGTGGGCACTTATTTTGAATATTTAGAATAATGATTTTCAAGACATGATTCCTGTAGGTAAGTGAAGACAATAAGTAATTGTATGATTTGAAGAGTCCAAATGCTTACCAAGCAGTTAAGCTATAAGAATAATGAATAACAGTAAAATAAAATACACACCTAACTTTACCCACATCGCTTGCAAGTGAACAAACCACCACTCCATAGTCTCTTCTGCCATTGTCTTAGATGTCTAGCTCCCCTCAACTCTGCACCCACCAGCACTCTGAATTCTCCATCAGCCCAGGAACAAGAGTAAGGCAGCCACCCCCTCTGCTGGCTCGCACGGGGCTACCTGCAACTAGTGTGGACACCACCTGGGCTCCACTTTGGTGTCAACCCTGGCAGAGTAGAGATGCCCTGGAAAGCGCCCTCCACCAGCTGGGTCTCCTGACCGCTGGTCCCAGCATGGCGGAGAGAGAGAGATTCTCTTTGGTAAATCTACTGTGACATTCATGGCAGAGTCTGGAGCTCCCGGGACACTCGGATTCTCCCCAGGCCTCTTGAAGTGCAGATGCCTGCCAGGCACATCAGAACCCCAGCCGAGGCAAGCTATAGTGGCCAGAAAAGCATTTGGGTTCTTTTTATAACAAAATAGCTCCATTGTTTATGACCCAAGTCACACTTCTGGTCTTCCCTGATGCAACCAGTTAAAGTAAAAAGTTAATAATAATAAAGTAAAAAAATATATAAGCTAAAATAAAATAATAAAATAAACTATATGTTAGTGGTTATAATGTTAAATAAGTGAAGATATCACATTGAAGATATTTTTAAGATTTTATAGTTCATTCAAAACTAACATAAAATGAACAACCATTGTCAAAATACACCCCTGACGTGTTTTTGTAAGATATCAAACTGGAAAAAAGATGAGAATGCGGCCCTCCCTGGCGCAGCGAGTTAAAGCACAGCACTGAGAATCTAAAGTCTCTTCCGTATGAGTTCGATTCCTGCCCGCCCCGGAGGTGACCACATGGTGCGGCAGACCTCTCCTGACCCACCCACTGCTCCCCCAGCAGTGTACTTCATTGATCTGCCTGTTCTGTTCCCCAGTCTGTCTCTAGTGAAGCCTCTCACCGCCCCTGAGCCTCTGGCCTGTACCCCAGTTCTGTATGCACAAATAAATAAATCTTTAAAAAAAAAAAAAAAAGATGAGAATGCTGACTTAGAAGTTCTTAACTGAAATAAATACCATTTTAACCCTCCCCATCCCAGATGCTCACAATCTTCCCTGCTCAGCTTCATTCAGAATACCCACTGGGCCTTAAACTCTTGTCTCTGAATTACAAAAGACCTGCATCAGAACTCTTGGGGTTGAAGAGTCATCTAGTCAAGGAACTGTTCTTCATTGACAAATCAAGCACTGTATTTATGAATCTTATGAGGGAAAATCTATTTTTTGCTCACCTTTACAATGTTAAAGGAATGAGTAATGGAATATTACTTAGCCCTTAAAAGATGAACTGTGGTATTTGCACAGCACAGATGGAAATTGACATTATGTGAAATGAAATAATTCAGAAGGAAAGAAAATGCCATATGATTTCACTTCTTTGTGGAATATAAAGGAAAAAGTCGATTGAACAAATTGCCAACAGAATGGTGGATACTAGAGGGGAGGGAGTGAGTGGGAATAGGTAGAAGGGGCTAACTGGTTGGTCTTAGATTCTGACTGAACTCTTGGTATGAAATATATAGTTGCTGTGATGCTAAAACTTATCCAGTGTTCAAAACTGTTACCTCAATAAAAACAAAGAGAAAAAAAATGTAATGAGTGTCATCTCACTCTTACTGACTCAGAACTTTTAGAGGAGGACCTTGGAAATATGTTTTTTTGACAAGCTTCTTAGGTGATTCTTTTTTACCTTATGTTGGAGGACCAATTCAATCTGCTTAAACAGGACTCAGTCTTTCCTTGCCCTGAATTCATAGAGCAGCATATTTTATAAATTCATGTGCTCCAAGTGAGTGGTTGTGAAAGTCATCTCTTTTTAGTCTTTATACTTATCTTTTATGTCAGCCAAAGAGGAAAATTCAGGTTTATCAATCAGATATTACAAAATAATCTGTCATTTCTTCTCATACAAAAGTAAAAAGAAAATCCAAAACATTGATTTGTATTGACATTTGTTGTGTACTTCAAATCACTTGAGATTGGCAATAAAACATTAGTTGAATTGATATCTGTTATAATTACACATATGGTTATAAGTTATTTTTTCTATGGAACACAGGGCAACTTTCCAGAAACTCTGGGTCTTGCACTGTTATTATTTTGTAATATTCATCAATACAGAGGAAGATGGTTCCCCTCTTTCCTTTGAAATGATTTCCCATGCCTTTACCGACCTTGGAAATGTTCCAAAATTTTTCTAATCATTGTAAGTTGTCAGAACCGATTTTCTTTGTTAGAATTTATATGACTCTATACATTTAATATCTGTTCTATATAAATACTTCTATTGTTTTCTTTTTACATTATTTCCTTTGTTTCTTGGGGAGTCCTTTCTTCTTGTTGTTCTTTTCAGACTTAGTGCGTTATCTCCAGTTTTAAAGGCTCTATTAAAGTAACTCTAGAATTTCATTTCCAGAAAAACTGAATCAGCAAAATCTTTCTGACAATTTTCTATAGAGTTACTTGACATTTGTGGTTGACTATATTTTAAAAAGTTTCAAAAATAGGGGTGTTAGAGGGCCCTCCCTGGTGGCTCAGCGGTTAAAGCACTGCACTAAGAAGCTTAAGCCAATTCCGCATGAGTTCGATCCCCGCCTGCCTGCCCCGGAGGAGATCCACATGGCGAGGCAGA
>NW_004567108.1:31568545-31660246 GCF_000260355.1 Condylura cristata | reverse complement strand
GCGGCAGACCTCTCCTGACTGCCCACTGCTCCCCTCAGCACTGTACTTTGTCAAAGTGCCTGTTCGCTACCCAATCTGAGTATGGTGAATTCTCTCACTGCACACCTGCACCTCTGGCCTGTACCCCTGTTCTGAATATATAAAAAAATCAATTTTTTAAGAAAAGGAATTTTGAACAGAGTGAACTGTTTGATTGAATTATTTTAATTGAACTGTTAAGTACATTCAGTCAAAAAACAGTGAATTCTGATCAATTTGTTGATAACTATGGAAGTTTGTTGTGTCTTTTGTATATGGAATAGCTATCTTAATGAATTTTCTAAAACAGTGGTGTTTTGTTGGTTTTATTATTGCCTCCAAGTCTAGTTCACCATCATAAAATGACCACTTACTGAACATAAAAGTAAAGCCTAACATTAATCAACAATAGCAACTCACAGGTGAAGAAGTTGTTTCATGTAAAGAGTTTATGAACCTCCCATGCTTCACAAGTTGCTTTCATTGTCATCTTTTTCCATTAGTATCTCTGACATAAAATTATTACCCTGTACAAACTCCATAATCTGGATCACATTGGCTTCTGGTTTCTAAAGAAAACCCTCTCTTATGGTTTCTGTTTAGTATTGGATTTGACAATGTGACTATAAAAATAATACTTTATGAAAACATAGACTGTAACAACTGCTTATCCCTTATGATATCATAAAATAATGGATCAGCTTAATGCCATTGTTTAGTTTGTAGTTTTTGGTTTGTAATTACTGTTATCCTTTAGTCTATACCTGCCGTTAATGTGATTTCAGCATCTCTGGATGTTGGTCCCAATGAGTCATCTCCAGCTTTGCCATTCAGTGTTGTGACCTGGACATTAGAAGAGTGACATCATCTGATGTTTGTCAGATATGCAAAATCTGAGACCCCACTATGCATTTGAGTGAATTTCCAGATAACTTGTGTGCACTAGGAAATTTGAGAAGTCCCGTCATGATCTATTCTCAGGCTGCTTCTTGCATCTGTGTTCCTAAACATGACTTCAATTTCCAGGGTGAACTTTGTTGTTGTTTGTTTGCATACCAAGAGCTATTATATCCCTATCTGCAATATTTTTCTTTGTGTTGATTTCTTTTTCACTACTAGCAATAACAAAATAGCAAAAAGTTAACGTTGTTTGAATTGCCTTTGTCACCCAAGTTAATTAAATCAGCAGAGTTCCAATTTAAAGGTACTTCAGCTGAAGTGTAGATAAACTGGCCCTTTCTAAGAGGTGACCTCACTGTTATCTAAGAGCTCACCCCAAACATGTCTCTTAAAACATGCAAAGTGTTATAAAAGCCAAACATTAGTTAAAAAGCAAAAATTAGTTAAAAAAAGAATGCTTACAAAGAGCAGCACTTTAGAATGTTTTACCCATCCCCCCCCCCTTGGTCCATAGGAATTTCACAGGTTCTTGCAAGCAGAAGGGTCTTGGCTACTGAAATCTCTGCATGATAACTCTATTTTATTCTTTCCTTAAGTTTGACTAAGCACTTCACAAGCTCTAGTGTGCTAATGAATTGTGTAATGATTGTATACAATAGAACGTTTCCATAACCTGAGAAGGTATTTTTAAGGGACACTTTGACTACCTGAATTTTTTTCTTAGACAGGCATTAAAACCTTGTCTCAAGATATAAAATTAGTCTGTACTTTTTTTTTTAAAGATTTATTTATCTATTCATACAGAACTGGGGTACAGGCCAGAGATGCGGAGGGTGAGAGGATTCACCAGAGACAGAGTGGGGAGCAGAATAGGCAGATCGACGAAGTACACTGCTGAGGGGAGCAGTGGGCGGGTCAGGAGAGGTCTGCCATGCCATGTGGTCACCTCCAGGGCAGGCGGGAATCGAACTCATGCGGAAGTGGCTTTAGCTTCTTAGTGCTGTGCTTTAACCCCCTGCGCTACCAGGGAGGGCCCAGTCTGTACTTTTTAAAATTCTAAGTAATGATAGTTCCTGCAGGACTTATGTCATGAAGTTAAGTGAATAATTTAGAATTAATAGGCTATTTGGCATCAATTTATCAATTTTCAAAAATGCTTGTTATATATAGACAAAAGAATTGGTAATTTTTAAGTCATACATAGGAGAATATATGAAGAAACACAGAATTCTATGTACTGTTTGCATTTATTAAAGACTACTGACGGGCGGAATATGTCAGATGTGGGAATTGATAGGCACTGAACTTTGAATAGTCACCTTTGTGCTATTCCTGTAATGTGGTAGGGGATTAGGGGGAGGTTGGAGGGGGGGAATGAACATTAGCATATGTGATTGACTAAAAAGAATAGAGACCAACCAAGTGACCATGAGTTACTAAAAGTGTAAGTTATTTTGCAATATGAGCCTTTCTGTTAATTTGTGTTTGAGGCTAAGTGAACATTATATAAATACATTAAAGTTAGACGTAGCAGTGGAAATGTTTTGTTTTCTGAAAATATCACAAGCTATTGGAAATATTTAGACATTGCCACTCTCTTATTGCCTTTCCTTTATTTAAAATCATAAATATGTATAGTTCACACATGTTCCTGATTCATTTGCAACTAATTTATCAAAATTGGTAAAACCTATTTGCTAGCCACAAGATCTCAGAAATCAATGACAGGGTAAAAAGAAAAGAATAAGAAAGACCTCCAAATCTTCTTTTGTAGACCATTCAGTTAATCCACAGGGGATTTAAATTCTGATGATGTTAGATTATTAAAAACTGAGAAACCATTGAGTGTTTCCTTTCATTTCCTTTTCCTATTTGACCACTTTGTCAGTCTGAGAAGGATCCAGTCGCCCCTCGCTAGTCCTCTTCTCAGGGCAGGTGGGACAGTTTCATTAACATTATTAACAACAGTAAATCCCAAAGCTATATTATGAATATAAATATTATCATTAGCCATAACTCTTATTTCTAAACAGAAAAGGAGTTAGAAGTTAACTGCATGATGAAGGTAGCACATTTAGTTTCTTCTATCCTTAATCAATGCTGTTTCCTTCCAGATGTTCTCCCTTAAACTGCCCCTGAAATTGAAGATGGAAGCTGAGTGTGGATATTACTAATTAAAAAGTTGAATACCTACACATAAATTTATCTGTTAATTACTCGGTTAACAAACATTTCTCATATTATCCAGCCTCTCTCATATACCTAAATATCAGACTTGCCTGGGCATTTACTTAACACACAGATTTCCCAGGTTCCTGCTAAGGAAGTTGGAGATGTATATCTATAACCAGTGCCCCCAACTGATATATTTTTTGAATATTTATTTATTTGTGCTTACAGAACTGGGGTAGAGGCCAGAGGTGTGGTGGGTGAGAGTATTCACCAGAGACAGAGTGGGCAGCAGAACAGGCAGGTTGACAAAATACACTGCTGTGGGGAGCAGCAGGTGAGTCAGGAGAGGTCTGCCTTGCCATGTGGGTTAGCTCGTTGGTCGGGGGGATTAAACTTATGCTGCAGTGGCTTTGTAGAGCTTCATAATGTGGTGCTTTAACCTGTTGTGCCACCAGTGAGAGCCCCCAACTGATATTTTAACCAGACACTAGGCTGGTTAATTTTGTTTAATATGAAAGCATTTCTCAAGTAGCACTGACTTCAAGTCATTTTAATCTTTGCACTAAAGATGACATTTAAAATGCAATTATATGTGATTTAATATTTATACATCAACAGACCTTTCCTATTAAAATATTTACCAACTGGAAGAATTCTTTTCAGGCTACTTGTCATTATATTCCCTTTGGGAAAATAATCTCCATTACCTTAAACTTGGTCTTATTCATCCAGAAGACTGAAAGAACTAGTCCAGAAGATTGAAGGAGCTATTTAGAAAGGAAAGAGCATATGATGGTCACAGTCACAACAAACTTTGTGACTTTGGACAAGTCACTTAATCTACTTAAAATTCATTTGAACATTCAGGCAAATATCAAATTAGATCGAAAGCCTTATAGATTCAGAAAGTAAAGCAGTTTCTTATGCCATTGCTTTTATTTATTTATTTTTGGTCAAAGTAGTTTTTATTTTATGCAACATTAAAGGAGTACAAAACTTTATGGTTGCATTTATGAAAGGGTGGTGTAGATTTCAAAGTTCAAGTTTTGAAAGGTATTATTTTCCAATTATGTAACAAATTGCCATAAATTTAGTGGCATCAAACATCACATTTATGTCAACATATCTGTTGATCAGAGAAGTTCTGCATAGCTTCTGCCCAGGATCTCATCAGGCTACAATCAATGTGTTGGCTTGATTGGGAAGCTTGAATAAAGAAGAATCTTCTTCTGTTATTACTCAGATTGAGAGAATGGAGTTCCTGTGGAAGCTGAATGATTGAAGGCCATCACTTCTTTTTGTTTGTCAGCACAGGAAGTCACACAGGTTCCCAGCCCTCTCTGTATACCATGATTGCTTCTCATGGACAGGACGAGACTCTCTCTCTAGTTCTCTAAATTGGAGTCTTATGCAAAAAAAAAAAAAAAAAAAAAAAAAAAATTGCACCAGTGACAACACTTCATCTTTGCTATATCTGTTGATTAGAAGTAAATCAGGTTCCATCTGCTCAAAGGAAGAGAAAGCACTAGGGCATGATTTATTGGAAATCACCCAGGGGTGGGCCCACTACAGGGTATAAACTGGATGGTCTCTCAAGTAGGCTCTTTCTTAGAAGACAGTGTGGCTTGACCATGCTCTGATCTCTAGACCCTTTATGTGAGAACCTCCTGAACTTATGAAAAATGCAGATTACTAAGTCTAGATCCATACCTGCTAAACCAGAGTGCCTTAGAACAGGATGAGGGAATCATTGTTTTCACAAATGATTTTAATGCATATTAACATTTGCTGAGATTATTACTCCTGTTATTTTGTGTTAATTGTATAAAAATGATATTGCAAATGAAATAAGAATACCAAAAGAAAATAAGCCAGCCTTTATGATACTACCCACTTTTGTGCTTCATAGAACACTGTCAAAAAATAATGAAAAGAAAATCCAAATTATGCATCTGGTAAGATCTATTTTCCATAACACATAAAGAATTTTGATGACTCTGAAATTATAAAAGCTTATTACCTTATTAAAAAGTGGAAAATTTGGCTGTACAAGTGGTCAGCAAGCACATGAAAAGATATTCAAATCATTATTCATTAGAGAAAAGCAAATCAAAGCCTCAATGAGATAATATACTTCATACCCACTAGGGCGTTATAATACAAAAAGAATGGAAAATAACAAGTGTTCATGGAAAAATTCGATCACCTATATATTACTGGTGACAAACATTCCCTTCTTGGTCACCTTAAATGAAGCTCCTCTGAACCCTCATTCCCCCTCTAGACCTCACCCTTGACCTGCCAGCCTTAGATGATTGATCTAGCTTAGCAAGAATCACCCACCTTGATCCCTAAATGAATTTCCATCTGTTGACTCCCTCACTCTGCCAGCTGGTTATGTCTGGAGTTGCCCCAGTTATGTTTGGAGCTGAGTTCAAGGTCTCTCTCCTAATATAATCGTCTTATAGAAAGTCTTCCTTGACTATTTAACTCTGCCCCATGCAATTTTCATATGACATTGATGAGAATGCAAAACAGTACAGCTGCTTTGAAGACAGTTTGGCAGGGCCTCAAAAGGTTAAATATAGTTTCCCAGCAATTCCACTCCTATGTATATACCCAAGAGAATTGAAGACATATGTTCACACACAAAACTTGCACATGAATATTCATAACCAAGTATTCATAATAACCAAAAAAGTACAAATTCAAGTGCCAATCAACTGATGAATGTATATACAAGACCTGAGTGCATCTATACAATGGATTATTATGCATCCATAAAAGTAAGGTATTGATATATAATAAAATGCAGATGACATGAAAACATTATGCTTAGTAAAAAGAAACCAGACACATAAGATGACATATCATTCCATATATATTTATGTGAAATGTCCAGAATAATTCATGGAGAGAGAGAGAGAGAAGGTTAGGGATTCGCAGGGACAAAGGGAACAGGGTATTGGAAAGTAACTACCTATGGATATAGAGTTTCTTTTGAGGATGATGTAAGTTAGATAATGTTCATGGTGGCACAATCTTGTGAGCATACCAAAAGCCAAAAACTACATATTTTGAGGGTTCTCCCTGGTAGTGCAGCGGATAAACACAGCACTGAGAAACTAAAGCCACTTCAACATGAGTTCGATTCCTGCCTGCCCCAGAGGTGACCCACATGGCGCAGCAGACCTCTCCTGACCCGCCCGCTGCTCCCCTCAGCAGTGTACTCCATTGATCTGCCTGTTCTGCTCCCCACTCTGTCTTTGGTGAAGCCTCTCACCCCTCTGCACCTCTAGCCTGTACCCCAGTTCTGTAAGCACAAATAAATAAAAATTTTATATATATACATATATATACTCAAAGTATATACATATACTTTGAGTGTGAATGTTAAGGTATATATATTACGTCTCAGTTTTTCTAGGTATATAAAAGAAACACTGAACACATTATCTTCTAAATGAACTTACTTCATGTATTTCATGTAGTGCCTATCTGATTGTTAAAAATGAGACTGTTTAATATCTCAAACAAGAATATCATCTTTTTGTAAGCACTAAACAATCTGTTGAAAGCATTTTAAAATATTTTCTTATTTTATTGAGGTAACATTGGTATATAATACTGTCTATAATTCAGGATCACACTTAAAAGATCATGCCCAGTAAATTTTAGATTCTTGCTAAGCTGCGACATTTTATTTTTATAAAGATTTATTTACTATGCATGCAAAAACTGGGGTGCAGACCAGAGATGGGGGTTGAGAAGATTCACCAGAGACAAAGAAGGGAGCAGAACAGGCAGATCTACTGAAATACACTGCTGGGGGGAGCAGCAGGCAAGACAGGAGAGGTCTGCTGTGCCATGTGGGTCAGCTCCCTGGCCGGGAATCAAACGCATGCTGCAGTGGCTGGTGATAGCTTGATAGTGCTATCTTTAACCCCTTGCCAACAGGGAGACCCAAGCTGCAACATTTTAAATGAGAAGCATTTATTATCATCCATAGTCACAATTATGGAGAATTAATTCTCATTAATTTCTCCCAGAGATGGAACATACGCATAAGTGATCTCAGAAAATGGTTGGCAGGAAATACAAAACTGGGCATCAGAATAATATGGAGGAATGACAATGAAGAACAGGGGGTGTTGACGAAAAGAAAAATTATTCAGGGTCAGAATCACTGGGAATATAAATAGCCACAAATTCACAGCATTCAACCCTGCAATTTCGTGAAAGGGAGAAGTGGTACTTTGAACCCACATTAAAAAGACATACATTTAAAAGGCACATGCAATAGAATAGGTCCTTTAAAAGAAATAAAAGCTTAAGTGTTGGCACAATTGCACACAGATTCTCTAGCATTGTATATACATTCTGAAAATAGAAAGGATAGTTCACAAAGCTGCTTCTGAAGACAAGCAAGAAGCAATGGCTTATCTCTTAGAACTTTAGATGGCAGAATTACTGAACTCAAAGAGAAGTGATCCTTCTTACCTTGGGACTCCAAAATTACTAGTGAAGTGACTATAGGAAACATGTCAAATAAACAAAAATACCAATTTCAGAGACCACAAGTCCCTGAATTTCCCTGTGAACATATCAGATGTTTTACAGTAACTTGGACAGATATCCACTTAAGTTAAACAGAGACTGATTGATAATATTTTTCATTTCTCTTGCTCTGTACCTATTATTCATATATTGCAAAGATGCCAGTGATGCAAAGGACAAAATTCAGACTAGCTGTCATATTGGTTCTGATTAAGGAAATTTTTATTAGGGAATTTCCTCAAAAGAGAAATCATCCAGCCTTGGGCATCTGGAGCAGGAGGAATTCTTGATGTAGAAATCAGTGAAATAAAGAAAAGAAGAATAGAGAGATGCCCTGCCAAGTGAAGGATTCCATCAAGAGCCAAGTTTCCTTCAATTAATTTATTCATTCATAAAGTGAATCCACCATACAATTAATTGACCCCTTTTATGTGCCAGATACATTGCAAGTGTTGAGTAGAGACCAGGAAGGAGTTGGATGGGCCCTAACGTTCACAGTCTAGTTGGGAAGAATAACATCAAACAAGTAATTATACCAGGCACCATATGACTGTTTGGATAGACAATGTGGTGTGGGACGGAGATGAATAGAAACTCAATTGAGGCTGTGGATACTGCATTAATGTCCTCAGCCTCTCTTTTACCTCAAATTGCTATTTGCCTCAATCACTATGCTTCTATTTCAGCTTCCTTTGATTTAAAACAAAAAATAAATAAATAAAGTGGAAGGTTTGGGTTCCTTCCATGTCAGAAGCTGAAGAAACTCCTTAACTCAGCATAGAATCAAATGTTAGTTCTGGTGGCAGCCAAGCTAATATGTCAAACTAATGACATGCAGAATCTCCAGTTATGCAACACAGAACGACATTTCAGTCAACAATGGACTATCTCTGTGTCACACTGCATGTCTAACAATGGTTGTCGCCAAATTCCTATTGCCTGTTGACAGTGTATCCATTGTAATGCTGCAGCATTTTATGCTAACAGCAGCCTCACAATGTCATATTACCATGTCTCTAGATAGCATCATTTTCCCATGTGCTTGATTTAATCTCATGTTGTTGTTCATTGTGCCACCTAAGCATGCAAATCCATTGTAACTGTTTGCCAGTAAGAAGCCAATTCATAGGATCAATCTGGAAACAAAGTGAAAAGCAGTTAAAGACTATGAAAGTGGAAAATCAGTGGTGCTTATTGCTAACCAGACAGACATGTCCCATTCCACCACAGCTACAATCTTGAAAAAGAACAAAGTGAAAGAAGTAGCTAAAAAATCTGCTTCCTGGGCCCTCCCTGGAGGTGCAGCAGGTTAAAGCACAGCACTAAGAAGCTAAAGCCACTTCAGCACAGATTTGATCCCCACCTGCCCCAGAGGCGACCACATGGCGCAGCAGACCTCTCCTGACCCGCCCGCTGCTCCCCTCAGCAGTGTACTGCCTGTTGATCTGCCTGTTCTGCTCCCTACTCTGTTTCTGGTGAAGCCTCTGCTTCCCTGAAATCAAGGACATTGCCAACAATTCTAGAAGGGCTTACATCAGCAATAGAGTCTTTTGTTGACATGGATTGTAAGGCCAGACACAGAATCGTATCTTTGGATCAATTTGATCAAGACCAAAGTCAGAAGTATTATCATATGCTATGGTATTCACAGTCTGAGGAAATTGCTAGCTGACACATTTCCAGAAAATAGCCCAGTTTTAAGGGACATGCAACTGGATGTACTTCATTATAAGTAAACTTTAATAATTTAGGTAAACTACTTTAATTTGTAATGTCCTGACTGAATTGAACTAGTATTTTTGTTGTTCTCTCGTTACCTTTAGGTTTAATTTTGTCTGTCATTTACATTATAGTTTATGTTAAAAATCACCAGTGTTTCTTCTGTTTGCTGTTGTCTGAAATTCCTTTAACAATGGAAAGAAAAGTGATTTCTTGTAAGCCCCCTTAGAGTTGGAAAAAATGAAGTTAAAGAACGCTAGTTTCATTTTCATGGGATCTTTCATCTTTTTTTTTTTAATAAAGATTTATTTATGCAGAACTGGGGTACATGCCAGAGTTGCAGGGGAGGCGAGAGGCTTCACCAGAGACATAGCAAGGAGCAGAACACACAGATCCATTATGAAGTACACTGCTGAGGGGAGCATTGGGCGGGTCAGGAGAGGTCTGCCGCACCATGTGGGTCACCTCCGGGTCAGGTGGGGATCCAACTCAGACTGAAGCTGCTGCGGCTGGCTTACAGTGCTGCGTCTTAACCCATTATGCTACCAGGGAAGGCCTTCATGGGTTCTTTCAAAGGACCTTTGTATATTTGTAATTTTATATTTTTTCTTAAAGGAGGGTTATGACTGCCACTTTATTGTTCTGTTTTCTGTTATCTACTCTCAAGTGAGAGTCAAACTCAAAAATTATATAGCCATGAAAATAAAAAATATATATATCCTATTATATCAATGAGGCTTTACAGTAAGAGACATGTTTGTCAGTGGGACGCTGCTGTCCATGGAGGAAACATGTAGAAATAAACTTAACTGGCCTCTCCTATCCTTGTTGGGTAGGTACTATTTAAACATTCAGTAAACCAGTTAGGAAGCTTCTCTCCCCAGAGGTTCATTTCACTTACCCAGAAACCACTTGGCTGGGGCATCTGCATATGATTATCCCACCGAAAGTAGCCTTATTCTAGGGATCACTTTATTTCCCTGCAGTGCTTGAAAATTACCCCAAACTCAGGGGCAGCAACGAGGGGCAACCCAGCCAGGGAGATTCTTCCACAAGGACCACCTGACCCAGTAATTGGTCTTTTCCTGCCTCACAAGGACTTCTTCCCTGCCTGCAGGTGCCTAACTGGTAAGTTTTTTCTACCACTTAAGGAACATTTGCAAGCACTGGGGCACTGCTGTGGCTCTGAATCAAAACCACAGCCTAGGAAAATAGACTTTGCCTGGATGCTAATCTCTAACAGGCATCTAATAACAAAATTGATTAGGTCCCAGAATATTCTACAATAATAGCCTAAAAGTTCAGGATACATCCCCAAATCATCCCTCATACCAAGAACCATGAAATCACAAATTTAATGATAAAAGACAATTAATTGACGCTAATAGCAGGGTGAATCAGATGTTAGAATTTGACAAAACATCTTTAAACAATTAAAAGCCAGTCAATAAGCAATTATAAATTACCTTACACAAATAGAAAATAGACAATCTCAGCAAGGTAATAGAACATATAAAACACGGCAAATGAAAATTATATAATAGAAAGAAACCATAACAAAAAACAAATAATACCATGTAGTAATAAAATAGCAATTACCTGGCATATAAGTGGTCTAAATTCTAAAAGAAACAACCTGGCAAGGTGATATAACTATGTTAAATGTATATAGCTCAAACCACTTAGAACAATAATTGACTTGACAAGAGAAATAGACCAATCCACGGCTATAGTTGGAAACTTAATGCCCTCTCATCAACTGATAAAACTACTAGACAGAAATTCAGGAAGGACAGTGAAGATCTGAAAATAATCAACCAGATCAAATAGATATATGAGCGCTCTGTATATTAATGCTTCCTGATAGTGCCGGAATATATAATTTGTTCACACACCTATAGTATTTATCAGATAAACCTATCCTTCGCCATAAAAAGGAAGCAGAAAATTAAAAAAAAAATGAGAAAAAGAGTTGGGGCTTTCCTGTGAATGTTATGGGAGTGCATTATGGTGGTTGAAGTCAAGGTGCAGCTATTTCCTCTTGAGGTTAATGGTAGAGGATCTGAAACCAGTTAGGACCTCTCCTCATAATGTGTGACAAAGGTCATAGTTTGGATCACATGACAGCCTTCCGGTACTAAGCGTAGTCCAATCTGGGGAACATTCAGGGAAGGATAAAAATGTTTTAATATTGCAATCACTTGGCATATTATTCATGACAAATAATAACAGAAGGCATTTTGGAAGGGATGTGTCTGCCATGTCCTCTGTGACACAACTTGCTTTTCCCAAACAATCATTAATAAGCTTTGCACCTCAAGATATTGGTAAAGAGTGATTGCTTCACATTTAATTTCTATAAATTGAATTATCGGGTCTTGGCAAGGAAGGACAGTAGAAGGAGTTGGTAAAAGAAAAGGAAACAAATTAATTAAATTGGAAGACAGCTATCCTCACCACTGTGCCTC
This sequence comes from Condylura cristata, assembly GCF_000260355.1. NCBI lineage: Eukaryota > Metazoa > Chordata > Mammalia > Eulipotyphla > Talpidae > Condylura > Condylura cristata. The sequence goes on along the minus strand of NW_004567108.1, from coordinate 31,648,412 downwards.
CAACACACACTCAATGAATTAAATTAGTTTAGAATTACTGCCTGCTATTTCACTTAATGGTCATGGGATTAAAAATGAGTAATTTCTTCCCTAGACTAGTTCCTACATAAGTATCAGCATAAGGTTAATGTTTAAAATCATGGATTTTTATCATGACATAAAAACCTACATACAATTGTTTACCTACTACTTGATACTCAAATCAGAGAAACAGCATCTGTCTCACACTAGAGAAAAATTTGACAGACTAGACAAAATGACACGTGAACGGTGGCTCTCCAAAAAAGGTGACTCCCTGAGGCTTTTCCAAGTTGATTATGTGTTCACATTACTTTACTCACTGATTTTCAAATTATTGACCAAGTAGCATATAACTCTATTTGTATTGAGACATAATACTATTAATACTATATTCCAGGTACTTTAACTGTGTTAATTTATTTAAACCTCATAATAACTCTATAAACATATCATACATTCATATCACATACATGTAGATCCTTTAAAGATTTCATTTTACTTATGAAGGAACCACAGAAAATGCAATATGCATTTAATACCAAAGCTTGAGTTTCAAAACCAGCCTGTCTGGCATTAGGGTCCGAACTGCCCAAGACTGGCATATAATACAATGTTCTCATGACTAAAGATTGACTTTTGCAAACACAAAATGGTTACTTTTTTTCAAGTAAAGAAAAAGCTCCTTCTCTTTTTTAAGGAACCAGTCTGAAATCAGCGAAACTTCTACAGAACTGAGTGTCACATATCTAGACAGTAATAATACTGAGTGAAAGAAAGGAGGTGGCAATCCACATGACTGAACTTATATGTTTAAAAGAGCCACATGTTGGGCCCTCCCTGGTGGAGCAGCGGGTTAAAGCACAGCACTGAGAATCTAAAGCCACTTCTGCATGAGTTCCATTCCCGCCTGCCCCGGAGGTGACCACATGGTGTGGCAGACCTCTCCTGACCCACCCGCTGCTCCCCTCAGCAGTGTACTTCGTCGATTTGCCTGTTCTGTTCCCCACTCTGTCTCTGGTGAAGCCTCTCACCGCCCCTGGCCTGTACCCCAGTTCTGTCTGTACAAATAAATAAATATTTTTTAAAAAAATTAAAAAAAAAAAAAAGAGCCACATGTTTATGCTGGCAGACATTTTTGGCTGTGATGAGAGGCCCCACCTAAATCAAAATTAATAGGTGGTTCTGATAATAGGCCTCGGTAAAGTGCTACAAATTTGAAGCCATTTTAGAATCTTGCAGACAGTGGTGCCCATTGACTTATCCAGAGTTTAAGAGCCTCAGGGAACTCTTGCCCCAGGGAAGTGGCAACTCCTGGTCAGATGGACAGATTCCAGGAACTCTCCAGACGTAGCTTCACCATCCGCTCTGTGTGACAGGCTTCTGAACTGTGCCAAAAAGGCTACTGATTAAATTGTATGCTTATATAATTAAAATATGAGCTTTCCCCCAATATATTTGCATTGTGGTTACAGTTGGCTCAAGTAATAAACGAAGGGTAGAGGCTATGAAACCAGTCAGCACATTAGGATTCCCAGTCCTGTTAAAATACCAGAAAGGTGGTTCAGTGAGATTCAAAGAAGAGTAGAACGGAGATCTACCTTAGTAGATTGGTAGATCGCCAATGTTGAGTAATACACAACACAGAAGATAAGCCTCAGGGACACCTCAGATATGCAGAGGTAACCCTTCCTGGGTTACCTCTGTCCTTTCTGCCTCTTACCACCTTCCCTTCTGCGTGTCCCTCCAGACTGAACTGTGTTACTCACAATGAGACACTAGGTTCCTCGTATTGAAGGCCTGTCGTTAATTTATAATTAATGCTAAAAACTTGTTGAACGAAGTATTTGAAAGAAAAAAAATGGATAATGTGAATTAAGTGGTGATTGGGTTTTGGTTTTTGTTCTTCTTTACATCCATATGTGAGTCAAACATGAAACTAACTATTCATTAAAGCAATATCCTTGAGGAGACTGGGGTTTTCTTTTTCTTCAGTGTTAGGGAGCACCAGGTAATTATGCTGTCCTGAAAACACCCATTAAGGACCTTAGACAAAATCTTCAGATACTTATCTCTAGGGACAGTCAACTTTAGGCCATCACAACTTTTGGAGCAGTGGAAGTGCTATTAAAACTAATAAGAAGTGTTCACTTGACTTTACATATATGGTAAATTTGGTGTCCTTATTTATTGTTGCCTAAGAGAAATTAGGGAGTTTTAGACTGAAGAGTAGAGGTAATGAAATGATAAGGGAGAGATCAAATCCTTTACTGACTTGTAATGATTAGCAATAAAGACAGTTAAAGTTCAAGGGTTTCCCCTCTGAGGCAGTTTTTCACCTCAGGGCAATCTTTGCTTCTTTGTGAAACCAAACTGCCTAATTGGTATCCTCCTCTGAAAATCGCCCACACTGGGTCCCTGGAGCCCACTAAGTATCTAGGGCTCCCAGCTATATAGCAATAATAAGGATAAGAAGGGAATAAATTACCATTAAAGACTCATTGTCCTCCAAACCTGGGAGTTTGGGCATTTGAAACGTCAAAATATGCTAGGTCATTTAATAATTCACTTCCTAAAGCACAATCTAATTTTAATTGAAATGTATGTTTTAATTAGTACTATGTAGGAAACTGAAAATAGCAACACACTTCTAAAGGTCTCTCTTTGAGCAATACTGGTGTTAGTTTTCCTGAACATGTTTCCCTTCATTTTCATCACTTTCTAATTTATATAGATTTTAAAACAAAAATATTCTAGTAATCCAGGATAGGGTTTTTTGTTTTTGTTTTACCTATAGGCTGTGTTCGCTCTCAGATCAGAGGTCTGACTTTGAAACAGAACGTGAATATACTTGCTTTGCAGATGATTCTTCAGTACAGTTATTATGATATATCTTAAACATTATACTTAATGCAGTGGATTCAAATGCTTTCCATATAGTTTGTTGTTTTTTCCCCTCTTATTCCATATGATTTAGCACTTCCTTTAGCTCTCCATAACTATGAGGAAATACTAATTATGCAAAGAATGCACACATATTAGTTCCAAGTTACATCTAGCTAGGATTCTTTGGACTTCAGTAACACAAGTCAACTTAAACAATTAGGACAAATATTGTCTCATTAAATGGAAAGTCCAGAGTCTGGACAAATTCCCAGTTAGCAGCTCAGTAATATCACCTAAAATCTATGTTCTTCATCTTTCTCCTCTCTGTTAAATTCAATGTCAGCTTTCTTCATCCAAAGACTGGCTCACCTTGCAGTACCAAGATAGTTGACAGTATGAATCTGGTCTTTATTTTTTCTTGCTTTTTCAAGAAAGAGAGAGCAAAAAACCTTGCCCACAGGCAAGGCCTTTGCTGTCAGGCTGACTGAGCCATTGTAGGTCCCAGATCAATCACAGCTGTCAGGGGAATGCAGCTGGTATAGCCTTTTGTAATGAATATGGCGACCACTAGCCACATGTGGCTATTGACAACTTGAATTGTGACTGATTCAAAATTACTTGTGCTGTAAGTGTAAACCTGCACTGCATTATAAGGGTATATTACTTTAACACTTTCTATAGTTGATTACATATGGACAAGATAATACTTTAGGTATGTTGTATTATATCAAATATTAGTAAAATTAATTTTCTTTTTTTAAAGATGTATTTATTTATGCATACAGAACTGGAGTACAGGACAGAGGTGCAGGGAATGAAAGGATCACCAGAGACAGAGTGGGGAGCAGAGTAGGCAGATCGACAAAGTACACTGCTGAGGGGAGCAGAGGGCAAGACAGGAGAGGTCTGCTGCACCATGTGGGTCACTTCCAGAGCCAGGGATCAAACTCACATTGAAGTAGCAGCGGCTAGCTTGCAGTGCTGCTTCCTAGCCTATTGCACCACCAGGGAGGGCCCACCATTTAATTTTCTTGAAAATGTGATTATTAAAAATTTCTAAATTACATATATGGCTCTTTGTATTTCTATTCGACAGTGGCACCTAGAAATCAGAATATCCTCTGGGTTAGGGGGAGGTACATACTTAAACAAATTCAGAGTTATCTTAGAAAGATAAATGGGAGAACTGTTGAATAAGCAGCCATATGGTTGATTTCATCTGGAGAACTATTCCTTTAATTACTCTCTTGCTAGTTTTATTCAAATTTTTAATTTGGTAGCTGGAGGATATAAGAACATCAGTAGCTACATGTGGGTTTCATCTGGGGCCAGAACAGTTTTTCTCTAAGCCACTCAGCTGTCTGGGAATTTTGAGATAACAGAGATTTCAAATACTGTTCCTAACTTAATATTACTTACCAGTAATATTGCTTTAGAACATTATATGAGTTTCAGGTGTACCTCATTATAAATCAACATTTGTATATACTACATGACGTTAGAAACAATATTTGGAATCTGTTATCTCAAAACTCCCAGACAGCAAAATGGTTGTAGATTTAAAATGCTTAAAGAAAAACTGTTCTGGTCCCAGATGAAATTGTTCCTGATTCCCCTGTAAGCCCATTAATAATTGAGAACAAAGCTGGATTAACCTACATCTGAGTTCTTTTCCACTGCTTAGTCCTACATAATTTTAGTTTGCCTCATATTCAAAATTTATTCTGTGATGAAGACTGTACATAAAGCAGCAAGAATATGTACAATTGGTTTATATGCTGTGAGGACAGGCAACTCTTCCAGGGACATTGGTTACTGCTGATCCACTTTGTACCCCTCCTTTTTCCCCTCTTTCATTTTCTGTCTTACACCCATGTAGAAGGGCTCTTCCACACATAGCTTATTGTGAAGTCATCCTTGTCTCTAGGTGCACAGATAATGGCTGTTTGCTCTAAAAACAAGGATTCACAAGGATTTGTTGAGTAATTAGAAGGTCAGTAGAAATCAGTGAGGAAAAATCAATACATTCTGAACAAATTACATATCATGGTCAAGATAACCCATCATAAAGTGAAGATACTACTTGTGAGAAAAGTTTTTTCTCTATCTTCATTCATGATGTGCATGCAAGTTCAGACTACGTTGTTTTAGCGTTGACTACACCCAGAGCTGATACTCGGACGTGCACAGTAGCACAGGCTAACCCAGGAGTTACAATATTGAAGTATTGCTGTAGTGCTCCGTCACCAGCCCTGCCCACACCCCCCGATATGCTTCTTGCCACTCTGGCTCTCCAGACCTTCCCCTGAAATCCTACGGAAAATGTAACAACTGCAGGCATGGAGGAGACCTCCAATTTCTGGCATGCTTTCAGCAAACCCCATTCATTTTGCCCAGTGTTTTGACATGACTTACACTATTGATTAGTTTCCCTCCCAGCAAGGCGACAAAGGAAAACAAATGGTTCGGTATGAAAACTTAGAAGACCACTCACTGCTTTCTCTTTGATGACTAAAACAAAATTATTGTTTAATTACTATTATTATTACTGCCACACCATCACCGATATGAACTTAGAAAGAGATTTAGTTTCTCTGAGACTCAGTTTCCTGATGGGGGGAAAGCAATGATAGTTCCTGCTTCATAGTCAAAAGGATAAAAAAGAAAGAGCAAAATGGGAAAGCACGCATCCTTCTCCCTCAGATGATCAATACATTTCAATACTCAGTAGATTTTGGCCAAATTACATTTTGAAAAGCTGGATAAAATAGCTTGAGAAGAACTTTTGTAACTTTTCATTGGAAAAAAAAATACAGCCAAAAAAATGCATAAATCACCTGTTTCTAGTTCTACGAATTGTCAGGAGAGAATATGTATAGCCAGCACCCACATCAAGAACTAAAATCGCATCCCCCACACCAAGAACTCCCTACTTCCTTCCCATCTCCCAGTCCCCAGCAGCTCTCAATGCCAAATGGAATATATGGTTTAGTGAGAAACTGAGAAGACTATAAATATTTGGATGAGTTTTGAGGTCAAAAAACCCCACAAACAAACAAACAAAAAAAGATTTAAGAGTGTTGTGTTCTGGGTTGAATAGAGAGGCTGTGATAGATTAAATAAAGGTCAGTTGAAAATTAGCACCAAATCGCTGACTTACTTAGCAGAGCTGTATTGACTTGCAGGCATGGGAAAAGAGCATTGTTAGGAATTGGATCTTTGAAACTTGCAAAGTCCCTCTTCTCCAGTTTTTTTTTTTTTACAAAAAGAGCAGCATGCAAGATAGAGAAACATAGTGTGGGGGAATCAAACAGCAGTCTGGTTTCCTCTAGTCTCCAGGTGAAATCTAAGCCTGGAGTAGAGGATTGAATTTTCAGAAAAGGTCTCAAGTAGCAGGCAAGGCTATGTCACGGGGCAGATGGAGTCACTGCCTGTGTCTGGGGTCAGTATTCTTATTGTGGGGATGAACTGAGGAACACAGACATTGGTCACAGGAAATTAACTAGGAGGCTTTGGGAGCCAGTCTATGAAATGGCATGTTAGAATCAGCCTGAGGGCTTATTTTTATTTACAGTTGACCCAGCTGCAGGATTTCTGATTTGCTGGATCTGGGGCAGGATCTGAGAATCTAGAGTATGAACAAGGTCTTAGGGTGCTGATGTTGCTGCTGGTCTTGTTATCAGACTTGGAAATCACAGGTCTGAGCCAGTGGTTCTAGGCCTTCACCAAATGTTAGACTTGCCAGGAGAAAGTTTTAAAGCTCTTGACACAACCCCAACTCCAAAAGAGAGCAGATTTGATGAAGCTAGTCAAGAATCTGGATGTTGACATTTTCCAGGAGTCATTCTAGTTTGGAGCCACACTTGTGGCTGCTGTTAGAATCATCCAGGCAGTGCATGAGGCAGATTCCCAGGCACCAGTGCAGAGCATGAGGAGATAAGGAGATCAAGAGAGGATTCCTGGCTTCCTGTGTTTACTCTTCCCAGGCCAGTCTTTCTGATGCAGCCTCTTCTCATACCAAAAAAAAAAAAAAAAAATGCATATATCATCATGTCTCTTCTCATTTGGAAGAAGTGAGGATCTAAATCCTGGCAGGAAGCAGGAAAAGCAATACAAGAGAGTTCGTAGGACTTGTTGAATGGTTAGATGGGCAGAGCTAAGGCAGGAGTGGACATCTAAAGTCACCAGAAATCTTAGGTGGCAGTCAAGGGGTTGACATGGAAATCTGATGGTGGCACAATAAACTTAGAGGGCAGGAGGACAGTGTCTGGGAACCCCAAACCTGCCTGCTCCAAATTGGTTCTGCCATGTGTTACATCAAGACAAAATATATTCTAATGCATAAGACCTTCAATAGAAAATAACTTAATACAATTAGTGTGCAAAAAAGAAAAGAGAAAGAACATAGATAAAATAGTTTTCAATTAAAATTGAAATATCTAAATATCTAAAATTACCTACCCCCTGTGGTAAATGCCCAGCCAAACAGGTTTGGCTCAAAGCAGAACCACTGAGGTCCAAAAGCTCACCACAGACTAAGCCACTTTTCAGTGGGGACCCATAGAAGAGGGACAGAAGGAACGAGGCAAGTCTGAAAGGAACTGAGCAAAATCAAAATTCAAGTCAAGATTAAGGTGGCCATTGTCAGCCTCCCACTGGCCTCTCACCCATGTCTCCATTGTTCGTGTCTCCTCCCATATGCCCCAAGTCCATGTACAAGTTCAGAGCAAGAAGCAAGTGTAACTTCTTCACATGTGCCTTTGCAGGCCTTCTTGATCCACTCCCTTCCCTCACCTGTCTTCCCTAGCTTTTTCTCCCTGCCCAGCTCCACCCTTTCTTAGGTTGAGATAGGGAACATGGAGCTTCCCCTTCGCCAGAGGACTACTCTGTTACCCTGCCTCGGGTGATTCTAGTCATGAGCCTGATACCTCTGCACACCCTATCTCGTCAGCTCATGGCCATCAATGGAGCGCCAGGTTTCTGACACAGGATGACAGCTGTTCATCTTCAGTGAGAAGCAATAATGACCAAGGCAACTTCAGGTCTGGATTCTCCTCTTGGGAAAATGACACAGAAAGCCAAATTCTGATCAGAAAAGTCACTGGAAAGGCATGAATCAGAGCAAAGCAGAGTTAATTGTGTGTCTCAAATGTTTAGAAACAGCAAGTTGTGAAAAGCAGCTGCATCCTTCTCTACCAGAAGAAGTTGGGTGAGACTAAGCAGACCCCTCTTAAGGAGATTCGTGGGCACAGCCAGTACCTGCCCAGGGAGCTGCCACGCGTATGCTCCTCTATCAGCAGGCTAATGAGCCCGTTATTTCTTTAAAGACATGAATACCCTCAATCAGAGAAAGTCCTGTCTCACTCACCCAGGGGACACTATTTGGTATTCTCTCACTGAGCAAGTAGGTTTGTAACAGATTAGTTCTGAGGGGACTTCATTTTCTTAATTTTTTTCCTTTCTGGGGTGACATTCCTTAACTTTGCTGTGGCCACAGAGAGCTCATTTTCTTTCTTTCTTTTTCTTTTTTTTTTTTTTTTTACAATGCTTGGCCTCTTCATAAGTCAGAACTGAAGGCTGACATTTGAATTAATTTTTTTTTTTGTATTTTAAACAAACATAATTTGCTTTCAGGATTAAAAGAGACCAAGTTAACAAGGAGCACATGGTGTCTTTAGACTCTGATCAGGAGGCAATCTTGGAGGGAAACCTGTCACTTCCTGCTGCCGTAAGGAGCAAGCAGGAGCAACTAGAAGAAAATAATCAAGTTCTGCAAGTGTGCATGCCAGTCGAAACTAGCAAAGGGGTGGCATGTGTCCCGATCATATTTTAAGTTTTGTATTTTAGTTATTTTTTTATTATTATTATTTTAAATTTATTTATTTGTACATACAGAACTGGGGTACAGGCCAGAGGCTCAGCGGCGGTGAGAGGCTTCACCAGAGACAGAGTGGGGAGCAGAACAGGCAGATCAATGAAGTATACTGCTGAGGGGAGCAGCGGGTAGTCAGGAGAGGTCTGCCACGCCATGTGGTCACCTCAGGGGCAGGCGGGAATCGAACTCATGCCGAAGCGGCTTTAGCTTCTCAGTGCAGTGCTTTAACCCGCTGCGCCACCAGGGAGGGCCTGTATTTTAGTTATATTGAGAATGAAGCAGCTTTTTGTGAGAAGCAAAAGTAGAACAAAGCGTTTTTATCACTCTCTATAACAGATAACAAAGGAAAAAAAATCCAAACTACAGCATTTGGTTGACCTTTCTTGGGGGACAAGGGTAGGGTTGGGAGCAGTTAATGCAGACTCCCCAAATGCATACTTGTTGCTTGGTAATATAAGACGTAGCTTTTTACTAGAGGGGGGAGAAGCTGCAGGTGGAGAGAACTCGAATCTGCTTTCAGTGGGAACAGACAGGATGTGTCTTTTCCGACCTCTTGCTACTTTCCTAGTTATGTCAGGCCTTCTGAGTGATTATGCTCAGATTCTTACTTAAATCCAATTAAATCTGAGACTTGAGTAAACACGCATGTATGTCGTCCAGAGGATAGTATGAAGGGTTTCTGTATTTAGGCCAGAACAGCTGTATCTTTTCGGCTATTTATGATTTGTTCTTACTACCATTGGGGGAAAAAATTGGCAATAAATATTGGATGTATTAATTTCAGACAAAATCAGTGTTGCTCTTTTCTGGTCTTTCCCACTTTCTAGGGTAGCTGATACTGATTATCTTAAAATTCATTCTGGTGGAGTTTTGCCCTTCCAGAGGTTCCCCACTGCTCATAGATTAAAGTCAGGCCTCCCACAGGGACCTCACTTTGTGGTCTGGTTCTCCCTGCCATTCTCGCTTCTTTTTTTGACACCATTCTTTCCCATAGAGAATTTTTCATCATATCCAAACTCCTGCAGTTGTCCTACTTCTGAGCCATTTCACACCTGCATGCTTTAATGCCTTGTTAATCTTACCTAAGAGTGGAGATTATGCAGATTCTGGAGCAAAACTATAATCTCTATTACAGCTCAAATATTTTGTTAGTGTTAAGACCTTTGGCAAATTACCTAGCCTCTTTATGCCTCATTTGTCTTTTCTAGAGCAGAGATGATGTTGTTCATCTCACAATGTAGTTGTATTAAGTGAATTAACCTAGGTTAGTACCTGGCACATAGAAAGGGCTTAATATTGTTAACTTCTATTTACCCCACAACACTAAGGCTAAACATTATTTCCTCTGGGAAATCTTATATGAAAAAGTCTACCCTCCCCTTTTGTAGACAGTTGGTTTAATTTCCCCCGTGTGCTTTATATTATCTCCTATTATTGCATTTATTTCCCTCAACCCTCCACCCACATCCTCTCACCCCCACCTGCATTTCAGCATGTATCTTTGTGTGACTGATCCTCAACTAGCTTGTGATCAGGAATAGATGGTCCTCCATCATCATTGCCTTATGGTACCTGTAAAGTAGCAAAGTAACCTGTGTGTGGTAGGTGTTTAATAAATGCTCAGAGTCCTTCCAGAAAGAAGATGGTCGAGGGCTAGTCTGTTCAAGAGCAGACTTTAAATTTGTTATCCTTACATACTCATTTTTTGCCAGAGTAATCCAGAAAAGATCATCAGACATCACAAGACTTCAGTTGGCAAACATTTTTGCACTTTATGGCCACAGACAGATGTGGAGTATATTGATTAATCAATAGAAACTAGGAGCATAATCATCCTAAGAACAAACTAGAAGACCTTGGAATAATATCTAATTTGCAAATTAGGAGCAATAGTAGATAATATACACTCCCCACCTCAAGGGGCTTTAGAAAATGGGAGAATTTAATGTTTGTAGACAATTCAGGAACTGGAAACTGATGGTGATAAAATAATTCTCAGTAAGCATTGTCTCTCATCCCCCATGGAATATTTGGTGCTATGTGGAGATATTCTAGTTGTCATATCTGGAAGCATATTATTAGTAAAGGTCAGTGATCCTGGCAAAAGTCTGTAATACACAGGACACTCCCCAGACTCCCAACAGAATCAGCATACTCAAAATGTTATTAGGGCCCAAACTGATGAAAAATATATGATGATATCTCTTACCATTATTTCTGTTAATATGTATCCTTACATTTTTGTTGAAGGCCATAAAAGATGATTATAATATTTGACAAGTTTTGCAAATTATAACTTAAAGACTCAGGTGCATTTATTGAATTGTTGCTTTTCAACATGTTCTCTGCCATCTTAATTAACTAGCTGCTCAGGATAAGCCAGGGACTCTTTTGAGCACTTCATCTGTGTTATTTGGTCCTAACAATCACCCTTTGAGGTGAGTGTTCTGTCATCCTTACTTATAAAGAAAGAAACTGAAGCAAAGTCATCAAACTGGGTTTGAAGTTAACCTTACTCCAGGCATAATACAGCCAGGTAACATTATCTCTGTGCTTTTGGAAGCCATCTGACATCCTGTTTTAAATATTTGTTTAAGCTTATTTGATGTTCCTTTCATTGTCCCCATTGGCAGAGAGCTTGACTCGGGTTTACCCCCACCCCCACCCCCAGTCTTCTTACCAGAGGACCTTCTGAGTTTGAGGTGTTACACTAAACGGGAGGAAACAACACAGAAAGGGGTGTCAGAAAACAAACCTCTTGAGAGTTTGAGAGTTAAGTCTGGTAATCTCTGTAAAAACGATTAACAAGTTGCAAGGCAGTGGTTTTCTAACTATAATGTACTGAAGGATTTCCAAGGAACTTGTTAAAAATGCTGATTTCCTGCATCACCCTCAGAGATTTGACTCAGAGATTTTGACTCAATGCATCTGGGAGGGAGGTTGCCAAGGAATCTGCCTATTGAGCCAGTTCCCAGGTAACCTGGATGCAGGTAATCCAAGCACCTATCTTGGGAAAAACTGGGCATCCACTCGGGTTTCTGGACCAGCGTCGGCTAGTGCAGACAACTCTGCTTTGTGGTTTGTGTGTGCGTGAATTCAAACCGATGGGTGGGAACTTTCACTCCCTGTCCTGGTCCCTAGTAACTCACTTGCTTCGGGCTTAGGAGCTTGAGAGCTCTCGAGTGGGAAGGACACAGAAAGAAAAAAAAAAGAGATGGGCAATTAAACCACCTTCCAGGGAGATGGTGGTTTCTCTGCGGACAACGAAGGGGCTCTCACGGAAGCCCCTCCCTCCTGCACTGTCTCTCTAATTGGCTGTTGTGGCTGGCATTCCTCCCCCAGGGAGTTTAATAGAAACAAGGAGAAAAAAGAAAAGGTCGCCAAATAATTGAGAGCAGGAACAAAAGAGAAGCTAGGTTCATTTCTACCGCTCAAGAGAAGCCCAGACTGGTCGCTTTCCCCAGGTCCTCCTTCACACCATCTTTGCAACCTTTCCCCTTTTTCTTTGCTCCCTCACAGGGACCAATAAACACAGGTTGTCTGGGCAAGCAGAACTTTATAATTATCCAGAGAAAATTCAAATAGCCTAGATTCTGCCCTGTAGTAATGTTATTCCAACGTGGTGGTATTCTTAACTATCTTACTGAATCACATTTTCTTGGAGAATAGGAGGCAGGGCTTTTATTCTGAACATCTGAGATCAACTGAGTTACTTTAATTCTGATACCTGAGCATTATATTACCTTTTAACAATATATACTCTAGTCAACTTCTCTTTTATTGAACAGTCATGTAAGGTCATTTAGCAATAGAGCAGCATTGTGATTAAGACCTTGAATGTTAGTTACTTTATAGCTCTCAACTTCATGTACTAAACTCCCATTATACACACTCACCTCCACCACTACCCCACCACACACACACCACACACACTTTGATGGATGGTTTATGACAACTAGATGATAAAATACATGAATATACTGTCTCATTCACAGTAAGCCTGCAATAATATTTGTCTCCATTACTAATCTTTTCCCTGAATTATTAATGTTTTATATTTTAAATGTAGTATATGCACCAAATTGCACCAAAAAAATACAGTTAAAAGAGAAAAATGAAAAAATTAGTGTTTTTACCTAATTAATATTGAATTTAAAATGCTCATTGCACACTGTGAGCAGTATAACAGAACTCCTTCCAGAGGGAAGTACACTTAACTTGAGAACCAGCAGGCAGAAGAAACAAGATCAAAGGCTCAGCTCATTACCACACACATTGTGATATACTGGGTGTGGAGTAGAAGTTTCTAACCAGCAGTTTGCCTCCCTTTCTTGACTAGTTTTGTATTTCCAGAGTGCAAAAAAGTGATTTTATGTGCAAAAAGAGTGATAGGCTGAAGAGCAAATTCAAGTGTGCCAGACCCCAAGGGCTCTGGCGTCAGAGCTGGTGTGTGCGCTTGGGGCTCTCAGCCTGGGCTGCCCTGGAGAGCTGAGCTGGGGCAGCAGGTCACTTAACCTGCAGGCTCCACGGGGTAAAGCCCAGACAGCAGTAGCCCCAGTCAGGGCCAGGTTTCTAAGCAGTTTGTCTCCCACCGAGGGAGTGACCACGGAAAGAAAGCCTGGATTTTAGAAACAAAGGCGAACCAAAAATCTCTCCTAAGCAGAAATAATAATGTGAACTATTTTTCTCCACAAATAAATTAACCTTCAAACGGATTCCCTCGAACCTGTTAGCATGACTTAGAGAACATGCTGCAAATTTATAAAATAATTTCAAGCAATGTCTTAAATTATTATTAATAAATTTTACATTCATGCGGGATTGACTCGTGTTGTATCACCTCTTCATTGGGTGTCTAAATGGAAGGTAATCATATCTGACTCATAGTTTTAGCAACTTATTTAGCCAATCTTAGTTTTAGACTAAAAGTTACTCTATTGCTCCTCATATTTTATGTTATACTTGCTTGTGGTGAAAATTACTATGTCGGAAGCAGTTCGTGCAAAAATGATAACAAAAATAGTTAACTAGATCGTTCGAGCTTATTTTAAGAGTGCCAATGGATTTGTGCATGCATGAGTGTGCCCCGCATATTCACTTAAGAATGTTACAGATGCACCTATTTGAAGGAGAGGTGCCATTTTCCTCAACGCCACTTACTGCAGTTCCTTGGATTTTCAGTCCCAGCATGTTGTGAACTGGATTCCCTGAAACTACTGGCAACTAAGTGGAAGGCAGGTGGTCTCAGGTGCTCTCCTTTCTGGCTTTGACTCACACCCTAGTAACTGCTGGAAGGAGACAAGTGGAGGAGTGATAGGTAGAGACACTTGGAAGAAATAATTGGAAGAGACACATGGGTGAGAGACCCTGGGGAGGCTGCTCCTTGGCCGAGCCAATGGCCACTAGTACCTTGAGCTCACTGTTGATTGTGTGCTATATTTTGAGTTTTTACTCTCTATCCCTGCTCCTGGGAACTGCATAGCCCCTTTCTTGTGGTTCCTGGCCAGGGGGGTCCAGATGATGGGGAGCTTTGGAACCTCCGTGGTCCCACTGTGGATCAGTCCTGCTTGACTGAGCATTTGGCCACAAGGGGATAGGTAATTTGGGAGGCCTTATTGAGAAGCTACTGTTGAAATCCTCTCTGTCTCTCTCCACAGCTATTCTATTAAAAAGTCTTTAATGCCAAGTCTTTCTTTTGTCTTTGTGCATGCAGATGGCAGAATCCCTTTTAGGGTATGCACCCCTTAATAGCTGTGGTCCCTGGGTACCACTAGGTCATACACTAAGAGGAGGGTACACTGAGATGTTCTTCTTTTCTAATAATTAATGTTATTAACATTTAATTATTTCTTTGTGTGTGTAGAGCATTGTACTAGGCCCTGAGTTTGAAGGGGGAGCAAGGCACCCAGAAAACCCCCTCATCCCTCCTGAGTTCTTCTGAACAACAACAGATTAATAGAAGAAGAAAACAATTTAAAAAAAATATTTATTTATTTATGCATACAGAACTGGGGTACAGGCCAGAGGTGCAGGAGCGGTGAGAGGATTCACCATAGACAGAGTGGGGAGAAGAACAGGCTAACTGACCAAGTACACTGCTGAGGGGAGCAGCGGGCAGGTCAGGAGAGATCTGTTGCGCCATGTGGTCACCTCCTGGGCTGGGGATTGAACTCATGCTGAAGTGGCTTTAGCTTCTTAGTGCTGTGCTTTAACCCGCTGCGCCACCAGGGTGGACCCAGAAAACAAGTTTTAATAACATACATATAAAGAATTTACATTACTATAAATTCTAAAGTAAAATGTCAACAAACCAGGGAAGTAGATGATTTCTCTCTCACTCGCTCCCTCTCCTATGTTTGAAAGTCTGGAGCAGCAGGGATAGAAAAGAAGGAGACTTGACAATACCAAGAGAAGGTGACCTTATCCTTCTACTCTGAAAGTAAAACATCATTTTTTTTTTTCACATAAGGAGGACATGTTCACTGAAAAACTTACCCCTGAATGATATTCCCAAACTACACTCTTCCAGGTCATTTAAAAGGGGAGCAGTGTTTTCTTTTATTTATGAAAAAGGCAATTGGTTGAGACAAGGACAGTCACTGCATAGCTGCTGAGGGCCTTCATTGCTCTTAACTTAAAATAATCTGCATTCTTTAATGGTAATAAACTTCCCCATGGTGATTGATTTTTAGTTCCCAATACCAAGGTAACATTTATTGAAACAGATTACTCTGGGCTTATTGAGAAAAACCTTTGTGACTGGGAAGCTCTGCACATCTGACATTTTCTTCACATGACTCTGTCTACTAGGGCTCCAAAATCTTCAACATAATATGAAGGTATTTCCCTAAGAAACTAACTACAGTATATATAATCTGATGTGCTTGGTAAGCAAACTGAGTGGAGTTGAACTCCAGCCTGAACACACATGGGCTTACAAGACCTTGGGCAGTTGGCTTTCTCCAAATTGAGCAAAATATCACTAACAATATGCAGTACTCTGCCGAATCATTGGAACCTGAGAAAAAAAGGAAGAATGCATATTTCTATATACACTCATCAAAATACCCTCCCATATTTGAGTCAAGTGGAAAAGAATTACTAGAAGCTCTCCAGTGAAAAAAAGCACTCTGTAAAACTCTGCATTGCTCAATCTGTTCGCACACCATCAGCCCCAATAAACCAGCTGGTGGGAGACGTGCAGACTGGGAATAACTGTTCCTGTTGCACAATAGAAGATTGTTGACCAAACAGTCTGTTTTAATTTAAGCTTATGTTTTATTCTTTATGGATATTTTGCATTTTGTTTTTCAAAAATAATGTTCAAATGTTATATGTGTGGAATACTGAATTTTTTGTTGTTGTGCCCTTAAATTCTGTACCTGTGCTGAAAGCATACATTGCCTCACCCTAATCCAGGCCATGAAAATATGGACTTTGAAGAACTATTAGGAGTAAAGATGATCAAATAGCTTCACAAAGTTGATGCTGAAAACATTAGTGATCACTACATTATTTTACAAAATGTACAGAGGTTCTGCAACGAACAGGACATGTTCATTGGGAAGCCCTGGCGTGGCACTGTGAGGATGGCGGTGAGTTCCAGTCAGCCTTACTATCTGCTGCCAAGGAAATGTTGATGACCCTTCCCAAAATGAACAGGGAAAGGGTGCTGGCTCAGCTGGGATTTTTCTTCTAAATTCCGAGGACCCTCTTGTACATCGTAAGCCAATCTATATTCCGATTCTCACCAGTCACTTTCACCCCCAAGTTACACTCAGCTATTAGTCTCAGCACTAAAAAATATATTCTTTTTTTTTAAGATTTATTTATTTATTCATATGGAACTGGGGTACAGGCCAGAGATGCGGAGGGTGAGAGGCTTCACCAGAGACAGAGTGGGGAGCAGAACAGGCAGATCAAGGAAGTACACTGCTGAGGGGAGCAGCGGGCAGGTCAGGAGAGGTCTGCTGCGCCATGTGGTCACCTCCTGGGCTGGGGATTGAACTCATGCTGAAGTGGCTTTAGCTTCTCAGTGCTGTGCTTTAACCTGCTGCGCCACAAGGAAGGGCCAAAATATATATATATATATTCTTAAGTAATGGATTTACCAATAAACTATTAAAAAACTCTGATTCCCTCTTTTATGACAGCCTGCTTGACTGTGCGAGAGACTTTCTGTCTCTTTGCCGAGGTAAGTTTGCTCCCAGTCTCAGTATTGATTCTCAGTGCACAGACTTGGGGATTTCAATATTACACAAGGATCAGGTGTACAATATGACAAATCAACATTTGAATATACTACCTTATATTCACCCCCCAAAAATCTAGTTTATATATTTTACCACACAATTAAACCCTTTTATCAAATTCTCTTTTCCCTCTGGTAACCATTATTTGGGCTGTATAGTCAAAGAGTTACTGTTATTTGTTTGCTCATTAGTATTACTTCTTTATCTTCCACTTATGAGTGAAATCTCTACCAATTGGCAGCTAAGTTGTTCCAACTTTTGGGCTATTTGAGTAATTCTGTGATGAACATGGGGGTATATCTCTTTGAATTCGTGTTTTCATATTCTTTGGGTAAACATACAGACCCGATGTAAGTAGATCTTTTGGATTTTCTTTCTTCAGTTTCTTGAGGAATCTCTGTACTCCTTTCTGTAATGGCTGCTTAAATTTACATCCCCACCAGCACTGTAAAAGAATTCCCTTCTCTCCAACACATATCTTGTCATTTGAATAACAGTCATTCTCACAGGTGTGTGGTGATAGATAATTCATTTGTTTGATTTGTATTTCTCTAATAATAAAAGATCTTGAAAAGATAGGTCTTTTAAAGAGCCTATGGCCATCAGTGTGTCTTTACTGAAGGAGGATGCATTCAGACCCTCCGGAACCTGGGGTTTTCAATCCTCCACTGTGGGGGAGAATAACATCCTTCTGGAAGCTTGACCAGAAGCTTTGCCTTTAGCAGTGCAGGTTCCTCAGGAGGTCAGCAGAGGCGGTACCTGAGCTTTTTCCTGCAGTAACATTAGCAACTCAACAACTTTTCTATTGAACCACCTCATAGGCCACAGGGCAACAAATACCTAAAATAAACCAATGTTGATGTCACCTGCCCTGCCTCTGCCTTTGAGAATAACACCCCAGGATAATTTTATGGCAGGAACAATAAAAACACCAGTGTACAGGTAAGTTCACCAAACACTGAAAAATTAGCACACCAAAGTGTTTCTAATGATCTCTGTAAGGTGGCGTCTAGCAGAAAAATTCCATGATAATTTTGCACTACTTGCTTTCAGCATAAGAAGGCAAATAGGTGCTGCTTTAGCTTTTCATTCCCTAGGTGGGTCACACAAAGAGGAAAAAGTCTGCTAAATATTGAGGGGAGAAAAATCAATCCTAACAAGAGAAAATGCTTACAGGAGGAAAGACTTGACAAAAAGTAATATCTTGAGACAGGGCACAGGGCTTCTCGCTTGTGATGAATATGCAACCTAAATACTGAAATATGCACTTCCCCATTTCAAGTTTCCACAGACACCACGGCTGACAGACAGCCTGTCACCCACTGTGATGGCCTTTGTCTGCCCTGGATGCAGAAGGCTCCGAGCAGAGAATGAGCAAATGTGGGACAAATATTAGCTGCTAATTTTCTTCCCACTTGGAACCTTCTCTCTCTCACTTCTGAGCCACTAAGGAGCTGTCAGATTTGTCTCATCTGACTCATTTTACACTCTGCTTTTCCTATTTTGTCTGTCTTTTCTTTTTGTCTATAAGAAAATTAAAATGCACCACAAGGTGCACTGTGCTCATCCTTGTTGAGATTTTAATTCAAATTCCCTTATTATTTATTTATACTTACAAAGCAATCTAGGTGCTAGAAGCTAGTCCAACAACAGAGAAATCTAGAAAGCAAAAAGTTAAAAATGATTGATAATTTCATCATCAAAAATAACTACAAGTACCATTTCAATGTAACATCTCCCAGGGCTTTCCCTGCCTCCCCTTCTATTTGTGCTCCATCCATTCTCGCCTCCACTTACTTGAAATGTCACTTAAATAGCAAGACCCAAATAGCCACTGGTATGTCTTGAAACTCAGTTCCAGTGATTGTATTCATGCTCCCAGAGTCCTGAGGAGACTTGCAGGTCTCCGAGATACAGATTAAGGAAGGAGTTTACAGGGGAAGAGACTCTACTCATAAAGAGAAATTGAGGTCCCAGGCTTCCTTTTATCAAACCAGCTTTCAGCATTTTGCCAATTATTGTGTTGTGTATGATACTTGTATATGATCTGTATATTATATAGTCTGCTTCTCAATTCTTTGATTTCTCTTTGGCTTAAAATAAGAATTATGTCGACAACAAAATAAAATTAAAGCCTCACTTTTTCTGTTTTATTTTGCTGTCAGGATATAAAACGCTGGTGCCAGGCTTTTGCAGCGACCACATTACTGTGACTGCCTGTTATGATGGTTTTGAAGTGAGGATGTTTGATAAAAAAACAACCATTACATTGTGATTCGTGTGCAGGTACCATGGGAAACAGTTGCCTTTGCCTAATTCTAGAGCTGTCCCTGGGCACAGCTGTCCGTTTATGATGTCCGCTGTTGATGCCTCATTTCATCTCAGGGAATGTGGTTCTCACAAGACCTACATTTGTTTCTTAGTTGCTCTCACCATCCACCAGTGGTATAAGATTCAGGCAGCACCCCCTAAAACTGCACAAAGGCAGAAACTGACTTACTACCCAGAATCTGCCCCCCTGACACACTCATTTTCTTGCTCTGAGAGCTGCCATCATGTGCAAAATACAGGCTCACAGCACCCAATACCTCTTGTCACATTTGCTGGTCAAGGAGCGATCACCACTCTGTTGTCAGCCCTTTTCCCCGTACTAAACTTTTGGAAGCAAACTTATAACACACTTTTGAAATATTTTATTGAATTGATAGGACTGTAAAATAGAAAGTTACGTGTGTATGTAATTTTTTAAATCCCAACATTTTAGTATTGAACAAATTTTCCCATCACTGGTTAAGAGTTAGAGAGAGAATACAAGTCAAGGATACCTTGGGTATACAGTTATTGGTAATAAAAAAAAATGTATTTTACACTCTTGCAAAATCAATTTGGTATGCTTTTGCAAAACTATCTCAGATTGGAATTTTGCACCAAACCACACAGTTTTTATTGCTGTGGTTTTATAATACAATTCAATATTTACCATCCAAAAGTCCATTATTTTTTCACTCTCAGAATTTTATTGATGCATCGTACTTGTTTATGCTTCCAGGTTCCCAGAATCATTTTGTTAAAAGTTGAATTTATCTTTGACTCTACAAAAACAATATTTTTGACAGCTAAGAAAGATGACAATATCTAAAGGCTTCACCTCTAGGTGTAACTCTATTAAGTGCTATAGGTGTTTTGCTTTAGCAGGGATCACCAGGAACGATTTTGACCTTTAATGCCTAACATTTGTCCTCATTGTAAGTCAGGATTTGTGAGCACAGTTGGTGGTTCATTCTATTTTTACACTCTGTTTTTCCTGGGGGAATGTCTGAAAGGTGTGAGCATGTTGTCCTGATCCATCAGCACCTCATGAAGGTGAAGTGTTATTAGATCATGAGTTGACTGCTGCTCTCTTAATAGGAATCACATGGTAGACGTCGTTGTTAGGGGAAAAAGAAGACAAGTAGAGTGGAAAGTAAGGAGAAACTTTAGATGACAAATTGGGAGGTGGGCGATTGAGAACTAATGTTGTTTCTCCTGTAGGTTACTCTGTTATTTCAGGATATGTCCTCAACTGTATCTATACACACAGTTTCTAACTGGCAACACAGACTTCCCATCCATCCTCTTTTCCTCTCCTCCATCTTTTTTTAGACTACCATGAACACTCAAGTTACTCAGGTTCTGTGATTTTATTTGAAAGATACATGGTGAAAAGAATAATCTTTAAGGTTACATGGTGCAGAGAAACCTCAAGTTTATGCAAGTATTTTGCCGTCTTTAGGTTCACTGAGATAGCCTTGCAAATTAAAATACGTTCACTTTGAACATTACTAAATTTGGGATCATGTCAGTCAGCCATATAAACATGGTATATAAATACTTTGATATGCAAAAAGGGAAGAGTGACCTAGAGATATAAATTGTTAGTTTTAGCATATAGTTTAAAATCAGGCCAGTGGGTCAAACCAGAGAAAGGCTGAAAAAGAGAATAGGATGGGAAGCCTAATCCCAAGGAAATTTAATCTCTAAATAACAAATGAAAGGAAAAATCTGTCAAGTCCAAGGAAGAGTGACAGAAAAGTAGGAGGAACAGTAGCAGAATGGGGTGTCAGGGAAAGCAACTTAAGGACCATTTCAATCTAGAGAGAGTGGTCAATGTTGTTCAGTGCTCCTAAGATTCAAATGGAGGGTTTTCAAAAGTTAAAAATATTTTTATAAATAAAGTTCACAAAAGTTAAAGCATTTGTTCAACTCATTATTTAAGGAGGAAAACTGTATAACATTAAGACCAGTTGAAGAATTTCAAGGCCAGATCTTTAAATTGTTAAAGGCATGCTGAAATTACCAAAAAGCTGACCAATATTTAATTGGTAACTAATACGTAATAGAGTTACCTAATTTCCCTAATAGAAAAATATGGTTCCTAATCTAAACCAAATCAATTTACTTCACTTGCAGGAACTTGAATTTCTCTCAGTCGACAATCATTTGCATCAATATCAGTTTTTTTCTAGCAGTTACCCCTATAGAATTACATGACACCCAGATGAAGTAGACAATGTTTAACAACTGTGTGAAAAGAAAATCTCTTGTCTATTTCCAAATTTGTGTAATTTTTCTTTAAGAGACCTTCTTCATAGAACTCAAAGTTTTCACTGCATGTAGCAATATGGAGATCATTGGTGATTTTAGCAAGAATAGCTATAGTTGAAGGGGTTGGGGGTTAAGGCAAACTAGTTAAGCTTAAGAACAAATAGAAGATAGAATAATAGGCACAGAAGCACAGGTGATTCTTACTAGGCTGTGAAGGGGAACTTCCCTGTGAAGCGAAGGGATAAAAGATGTGGAGAGCCAGGGATTTCATTCTGTTTTTAAGAGCAGAATGATATGGGCAAGAAATGTAAGTCATGCCTGTCCCTGGCTTTTCATAATTTCTTTTATGCATTTCTGAAGCTTCAGATGCTCTGAAACTTCTATGCCCCCTCTCCCCCAATTCACATAGCAAATGGGGAAGGAATTGACAATGCAGTTGAGCATATATGACTTCCATGTCACAAACCCCTTTAGAAAAAATGATTACATGACCCTACCACACAAGGCAACACTGTGTAGATCAAGAGTGTGGTTCTAACTCAGGAAAAGATGGTCTAGAGGTGGGTCAGTAAGCCTGATATAGAAGCTGCCTCAGCAGTGTTAAATCCAGCTACCAGAAGGAAACGTTTTCTCTCCTTAAAAAGATTGAATATGAGATACACAGAGGGAATGATCAATTACAAATGGGAGAAGAAACTAAAAGACAAAAAGAAAGGAGAAAGAAAGAAGGAAAGTCATAAAGCGTATTTGAAGGGTGGGGAAAGTGGTAGCTGAACCAGTAGTGGCAAAAGGAAACAAACTAAAATGATAGCCAAGCTCTAAGGTTGGTAACACCAGCCCTGACCTTTTTCTGAGGGGAATTTCGCTGAATTTCCTTTGTCTAGGTCTCCTGAGATTCAGATGCTGGTGTGAGACTCAGAAAATAGTTTTTAGCAGGAAGAGCTCTTAAACTACTTTGACCAGCTTCTCTATACCAATAATTGTAACTAGACAGTCTGACAATCTGAAAAAATGCTTATGGCCTGAAAATGTCAAAAAAGAACTATGCAGGGAAATCCATCCTCATGCTCGCCATTGGACACTGAGCTAGCTTTCTGTATAATAGTAAGTGCTGATTACATTTACTGATGATCCCTTGCTTTAGAGATTGGAAAAATACTCAACTGTTACTCTGCACTGGAAGTTCTGGATTCTCTTGATTCATAAACTTCTTTATCTCATTATGCTCATGTATGTGTTTATGGTAATTACTTTAAATGGGAAATTAGAGAGACATCACTTAGTTTATTTTAAAATAGTAATTTTTCTGAAACTGTAGAGGATTCTTCTTTTGAGGAAAAAAAAAAACAACTGTGCTGTCTTTTTACTTCCCCTGAGGCTATTGCACACGGTGTGGTAGACCTTTCTCAGCAGTGTTTATCCTGCATGATTGTGTTTATTTAGAAGCTTGTAGAGTGTAAAATTATGGGTTTCGAGGGTTATAGTCAGAATTAGCTTCCCCATGTCCATCCTTGCTTTTATTTGAATTTTTTGGAGGATTTTTGTTTTTGTTTTTGTTTTCCTCAGTAAAGCAGTAGAGTATGCAAACTCCCACAAGGAACTCTACCAAGATTAATAAATGTGGAAAATTCCTCTCCATTTCGGAGCTGCACAATTTTCAAGTCAAGTCATATAAAAGGCATATTGCTTAGGTCAGGCTGGGGGTTGGATGTGTAATGTGCACAGCTTTCCACACTCAAGTAGTTCATCTGCTTGCCTTTTACTTCTCCCAGAAGAGAGCCTATTCTCTTTTTAACTCAGGAAAGCTGATTGACTCAAAGCTATGGGGAATATCAATTTTAGTTCATTTATTCTCTGTGTGAGCCAAATATAAACCTACTTGAGGAAGAACCTAAAGCTGAGCTGTTCACCTCTATTTCTCTAATGGATACTTTGCTATATGCATTCTTAGACAGGCAAACTCCAAACTCAGCTTTTTTTGGTGTCTAAGACTGACATCATACAACATTAATTATATTAGTGTCCATTGTTATTTTGTGTTTTATCTTGTACTGGAAGGCTGAGAAGATCAGATCTGTTTGGTTCCTTGTTTTATGTTTGCAAGTAACAGGAAATGAAATTGAACTAAATCAGGTAACCAAAATAGGCAAGGGGATTTATTAGTTTGTAGAAACTAAGGATTCAAGAAAGAGGACAGATGAAATACATTTGGTTTGTAAGTCAACAGGAAAACCTAGCCTGAATCTTGGAAGGGTTTCTCTCTCTCTCTGTCACACACACACACACACACACACACACACACACACACACACACACACACATCCCTTTTCCACTCTCCATGACTAACCTGTGCTGTTTTCAGGAAATAGCTTCATTCTTCATCACTGAAGTTTTACCTTCTCTATAGGTCAAGAAATGTGACCATGATGGCGTCTCATTTTTCCCATTTGGTGCTTCCCAATTACCAGAGAAGTACTGAGTTTCTTCTTTACTTAGAAGTAAAATTGCTCTGGGAAATGCTTTGAATGGTTCGGTCTGGGGGAGGTGCCCACCCTTGGACTAATCAACAAGCTAATCAACAGTACTGCTGTGTGAGAACTTAGTGGTTTCCATGGGAACCACAAGATGAAATGGGGACTGAAGAGGAAGAAGGGGAGAAGTCCCAAAAGAAGGGGTGGAGCAAAGGTACTTGTATCCACAGAAAGGAAACAATACTTGCCCATTCAAGAAATGAATCACCCAGGAAAGGTACACAGGATTCCTTATCTGGGTTTGAATAAGTGAACTGATTTAGGCTTATTTGTCACTGTCCCACATGAACCCTCAGGACTGGATTTTCCCCTTTAAGCATGTGGAAAAATCAGACTTACTTTCTATGTTCTTAATGACAATTAACGTCCTTTATGCATTATGAGATGTTATTCCACAAAATCCAACTTTCTTCTTCATGTATTTGTGGATTGGTCGATCCTAAACCCACAAAGCTTGAAGTAGTGAAAGGAAACACATTCAGGCTCCTCTCATTGTGTGATGTGCCAAGATTAAAGTGAATCTTCCGCATGGACAGTGCTGAAAACAAGCTATGATTTTTTTTTTTAAAGATTTATTTATTTGTGCATACAGAACTGGGGTACAGGCCAGAGGCTCAGGGGCGGCGAGAGGCTTCACCAGAAACAGAGTGGGGAGCAGAACAGGCAGATGGACGAAGTACACTGCTGAGGGGAGCAGTGGGCGGGTCAGGAGAGGTCTGCCACGCCATGTGGTTGCCTCCGGGGCAGGCGGGAATCGAACTCATGCGGAAGCGGCTTTTTAGATTCTCAGTGCTGTGCTTTAACCCGCTGCGCCACCAGGGAGGGCCACAAGCTATGATTTTAATCACAAAATCAAAGCATCATCCTGAAAATCACCCTGCAGATGTCTCATAAAATTGCCAGTTGAGCTACTTTTTATTCTTTCTGACTTTACACTAAAAGTTATGAAAGCATCGTGCAGCCCCTGGCTCAACCTAATCGTGGATAAAGGAAAACTTCAAAATCTCCCAGGAATTTCCTCTGGTTACAAATTAACAGAAAGGAAGGAATTTTTGAAAGTAAATGGGTAAATCTGACAAATGATTACTCACCAAAAACATAAACAGAAATCAAAGTCACGCTGGCTTTGAGAATTGACCTCTCTAGCAGGATTATTTTTTTTTCCTTTTTCCTTTTTCCTTCTTTTCTTCTTTTCAGTGGCTCTGGAACAAGATGCAGTATTAAAATGCAAGCAAACCAGTTATCGCTGCACACACTTCTTGCTGTCCTTCCTCCAGCAGTCCTCGTAGCAGACTCCCAGTAACTGGCATATTAATTAATGGGACCTATGTTAATTGGCAAAGGAGCATTTCCCATCAGAGGACAATTTGGAAGTACTCCATTCATGTCACCCACGTGGACTCACTGACAGTCCACCAGGTCACAGTGTAGCGCTAGATGGTGCTACCAAATCGAACAATAAAAGCAAGACGAATTGCTTTGCTCAAAAAGTTCTTAATATTCTCTAGCATCTCTTCCTCCTGCCCTCAAGTTCTGTGTTTCAACTCCTCTTTTCACCTGCTCTCCTGTGATCATCACTTACGATATCCCATGAATATAACTTCCAAATCTACAGTTTTACATAACAAATAGAGTCCCATAGATCTAATGGCACATAACACATGTCTGCATTCCTGGTTACCACCTCGAATTCACTAGGTCCTAGAATGAATCACCACCTCTGCCTTCAGAGTCTTCCTCCCTCCACATACCCTCCTTTTGACAACTGTGGTCCCACTATCCACACCCAATTTTGCAGACTTAAAAGTCCCAAATATCAGTGTAATGACTTAAACAGATCTTTTTTGCCTTCAGTATTTCCTCTCTGTTCCAGATGAAATAGTGGTGCCAGAGGAAAAATCATGAAGAAAAGTCAAAAGCTAAATAATGTCATATATAGAAAAGAATGTAGTAAACTATAAAATAGTGTTCTGTGTTGGTTCTTTTTCATGTTATTATATTCCTGCCCCACTGAAGAACTTTCAGGGACTGCCTATACTCACATAAATTCTAAACTCTTGGACTGGACATTTGAGACCTTAAAGGTTTTGTTCCTCATCAATTTTTCACATTTATCTCCCTTCAAGCTTTCTATGAGTTGAACAACTGCAGTTGTTCACTCTTTCCGCAAGCCCTCTCTGAGAGTGGTTTCCCTTAGGTTATGTTTTATCTTGGTCCCAATCCTTCCTTTCTGTCTCTTCTCATGCCCCCAACAATTGCACTCCATTAGGAAGAGAGACCTTGGTCTAGCTGCAATGGATTTTTTTAAAAATATTTATTTATTTATGCTTACAGAACTGGGGTACAGGCCAGAAGTGTGGTGGGTAAGAGGATCCTCCAGAAACAGAGTGGGGATCACAACAGGCAGATTGACAAAGTACACTGCTGAGGGGAGCAGTGGGCAGGTCAGAAGAGGTCTGTCACGCCATTGTGGGTCAGCTCCCTGGCTGGGGATCGAACTCTTGCTGCAGCGGCTTGGGAGAGCTTCATAATGTGGTGCTTTAACCCATTGTGCTACCAAGGAGAGCCTGCTGCAATGGAATTTTACTGTTCTGTAGCACACAGTGTAACTGTGGTTGCATGGCGCAGCAAGCATAAACCTTAGTTGAAAATGCCAAACATGAGAAGGTTAAGAAAGGAGGGAAGAGGTTTGAATGGGTCCTGGGCAACAGAAAGCCAGTCAACAAAAGCTAGTTTTAGAAATGGGAAGAAACAGATTCTTCTTGCAGTCTGGATTTTTATAAAATGGAGATTATGGAGTTTATCAAGGGTGGTGAGGAGGATTAGTTAGGAGAAAAAGTCATTTGTAAGCAGGGATAGAAAGAATAGCTGGTGGAAATGAGGACTGGTGAGGGTGACACTGGAAAATTCTGAAATGTCAAGTTCTTTGGGGTCTCACAGTAGACTCAAATCTCCACTGGGGGCATGACCTAAATCAGAGAGCTAATAAGAGTTCTAACAAATAATGTATGCTTGCTATAAAATTTTCAGTAAAGCAAAAAATGACTAAATTCAATTTTGCCCTTTTTTTCTTAGCTTATTCAACTTGCACAGACAAAGGACAACTAAAATCTGGAAATTTCCCAAGTATTTATTGTGTGTGCTTGTCAGCACACCTGAGTAAAATCAACTCCTAAGAATTATCTAATCTAACTTTACAGATGGCTTTGGGGAGAAATAAATATTGAAATGCTTAGGGGCAAGTCAAGTGTAAAATATGCTTTGTGAAAATCACTGATGAATGTTGACATGACATGCTTTATTATAACAAGGGATGATCTGATAGTAAGGGCCCTCGGGCTTTTGAAGCTCATTGGTGTCAATTTTGGGAACAAGGGTAAAAGATATTATCTTCAGGTTTCAAGGTTCCACTACATATGGAGTATCTTTTTAGAAAAGTATAGGATAGATATTCAACAAAAGCAACAAAAAACACACTGTCTTGTCATTGTTATATGTAAGATTCAAGATTATCATCAAACTAAATTTATTTTGTGATATACAATCTGTGTGAACTTGATTTTTGGAATAAATACTAAAAAGTTGGAAAGTTGTCACTGAGACCAACTTTTCTTTTGTATATGTAAAAGTTTTTTCAATTTTGGTATTTTTACAATGCTCTCTTTCTACCAAGCTACTCTTCCTGAAGACCCTGCCAGCCACTGTCTTTCAGTTGTTCTGGCCATGAACTAAGACTCATCCTTAGCTTGCTTTCTTCTCCTTTTCTTATATTCCAACATTCTTACTTTCTTTCCTCATTTTCTTATATTCCAGCACTCACATGAGTGAGTTTCCACCTTCAGAATAAACGCAGAATCCAATCACTTCTCATTTATTTCATCAGTATCTTCCCAGTCCAAACAACCATCATCATAGCCTGGCTTATGCCACTTTGGCCTCCCCACTTCATACTTAATCTATAATCAGCAGGTTCTCAAATAATGTCATTCTGTTCAAGATTCTGTTATAATATTGATGAGAAAAAAATTCCCAGCTGATACTGAACAAAATGATTTTATTCAAAGGCCTGATTTTATTATATTATATACACTGCTTGGCCTAAAATTGCAGTTTCCATGAACCTAGGGACAATGTAAAGCGGGTCTTACTGCAGTCTCTCACAGCCAGAGTGATCCTTTAAAATCCTCATGTTCTTCTGCTAAAATTTTTCTTATGACCACACATTTCTCTCAAAATCCCAGGTTTCCTACAAAATCCACCCCGCTTCCTGCACCATCCAATTTACCTCTTTGTCCTCCCCACCAAGAATGTTCTCCTTAGCATTCTTCCATTCTGAAGGTGCTGGTGGTAACCTCTGTGACTTTTTCCTTCAAAATTGAGTTTTCTGCTCCAACCACATAGGAAATTGCATCCTTAGAATGAAGTCATCCGTCTTGTAGCTACATAGTAATAGGTCATCCTCAGGTATAAACAGTTCCTATCACATTTCTTCAAAGTTCTATTGGAGTCACATGTGTCCTCTACATGAATCTCAGCTAAGTCATATGTAATGAAAAGGAAAGGAAAAAGTGATGTGAGAACTAATGAAAAGTAATTAGCTAAAGCCATGAGCCACTGATGCTTTTACTTTTCAAAATACTTCATATTATTTAATATTCTCACTTTTCACTGAAGCTAGAAATTTCATGTGTACTATCCTATGCTATTTAGAAGAGAGGCAGGAATTGGGGTTTCCAGCATGCAGCACATGTTAGCTATCTTCTTGGAATGCACACATATAAAGAATGATTCCCAGGCATCTACCTGACGTTACCAGGGTAGACTTTTCTTCCAACTCCTGAGAAACTCTAATCACCTTTGTCAGACAGAATTACTTTTGTTATCAATACCAGTAGACTGTGCAAGCAACTAAATAAGATTATCGAGATAAGATCTTAGATAGTGAACAAAGAATAAATCAAAAATGTATGTTCTGTGAAGTCAAGATGAAGAAGCAATGTTGAAATTCATAAAGTGTTGCTATTTTAAATATGAATTATATATTTTCTTAAGAAGAGAATCCACATAACTCATCTATAATGACTTTTGAGCAAAGATCTAGGATAAAGATCAAGTTTCCAGGACTGACTGCAAATGTGTTCATCCTTGGGAACACAGGAAAGGAAATCTAATGATGCAGAAATATTTATAGAGCAGCCAGGAAGAAAAAGACCAGCAGAACAGAAGGCTGGACAGCAAAAATAACTCCAAGGAGGTTAAAGTCCATAGTCAGACACCTTTCCAAATGTGCATGATGATTTCAATGAGTGGGGGAAGTAACAGTTACTTGACATGAGGTCTTGCTTGTTTTCATTAGAAATACAACTGGCCCTCCCTGGTGGCACAATGGGTTAGGACTCAGCACAGCAAGCTAGACCCATTTGCTTGAGTGGGAATTCAACCCATATCCCCTGAGGTGATCCACATGGAGCAGCAGACCTTTCCTGACCCACCAACTTCTCCCCCAGGGTGTACTCCATCGATCTGCCTGTTCTGCTCCCCACTCTGTCTCAGGTGAAGCCTCTCACCGCCCCTGCACGTCTGGCCTATACCCCAGTTCTCTATGCATAAATAAGTAAATGTTTAAAAAAAGAAATACAACTGATTTTTATGGGTTGATTTTATATCCTGTCACTTTCCTGTTCCTCTTGTTACCTTGGTACTTTTTTTGGTAGTGTTTTTGGTTCTCTGTGTAGATAATATGTCATCTGCAAATAGAGACAGTTTTACTTCTTTTTCAATTTAGCTTCATTTTATGACTTTTTTTTTGCCTACTTTGAGTAGGATTTACAAAACTATGTTGAACAATAGTAGAAGTAGTGGACATCCTTGTTTTGTCTCTGATCTTGGTGGCAATGCTTTCAGGTTTTCACCTTGGAGTAGATGTTGGCTGTAGTTTTACCATAGATGACTTTCATGGTAAGATTAAGTTCCATTTATTCCCATTTTATTGAGTGTTTTTAATCATAAATGGATATAAAAACTTGTGTACTTTTTTGACATCTATTGAAATGATTGTGATTTTCATCTTCCTTTATATTGATCTGAATGACATTAATTTGTATATGCTGAACTTGCCTTACATTCTTGGGATGAAATTTAGCTGATTCTCTTACTATGTTACTTTATTCAGTTTGCTAGGATTTGATCAAGATTTGTCTGTGTTCATGAGAGATACTGGTCTATACTTTTCTTTTTTAACTATGTTTGGTTTCAGGAAGTTTGGCTCATTGAATATGTTAGGGAGTTTTTATCCCTCTTTATTATTCTTGAAGTTTGAGTAGGATAAGTATTATGTAAATTTTTATTTTGGTAGATTTCACTGGAAAAGCCAAAAGATTTCCCAGGTCTTTGTTCTTAGGGAAGACTTTTTATTTCTCTCAATTTCAGTGTTGTGTTTGGATGGTGTAAACTATTTCAGTCCTGAAAGTTTTTATAAATCTAAAAATGTGTCCATTTCTTCTAAGTTTTGTCACTTATTTGCATAGAGACATTCGTATAGGCTCTTAATACCCTAAATATTTATGAAGTATCAGTTTCTATTAACTTTAAATAGTATATTTGAACCCTATTTTCTACTCTGTCAGCTATACTTACATATTTATATTAACCTATTAATTACATTTCATTTTTGTTCTGTGTCAATAAATCTATTTCTAGAATAGACAGTGTGTAAACACTGTTCTAATTATTTTGTGTAAAATAGTTCATCTTAAGCTTTACAAGATGACTACCAAATAGGTAACTGTTATTATTTCATCTTACAGAAAGGCAGTTGAGTAACAGAAATCAGTATAATTTCTAAATTCATATAATCAATAAGAACTATAGAGTTTGTGCTTCCAACATTTATATAGTTCTAGCTCTTTAGATTTTGTTTTTTAAAGTCATTAAATACTATTTACATTCTAATATCAACAGAAATAGTAGCCATTGCAATGTAAACTGGTGTGCTAAGATTAAACTTAGTTACTTAAACTGTTATATTTGTTTTCTTTACATTTGTAATTGTTTTTATTTTTCTTATATTGGCTGTCTTTTCTATCAAATTCTTTTTGTCTAAATTCTATATTAACTTTCTTCCAGGATCATTTTTTTTTCTTTGTGTTAGCATTGACTCTTTTTCTTTTTTAATGTGGATTTTTCATAGGTGATATCATTGTTTTATACTTAAATAAAAATACACAGAAGAGTCAGTCTGTGCTCTGAGACTTAGTAGGCATGTCAATTGGCCAGCTACAACCTACAGTGAGTGCTAGAGAAGTAACTCACATATGGATCCCCAATGTTCATTTAATGCCAGGAGTTAAGATTCTCCTCCTATTTGGTTATAAGAGCATAAGCTTGCTGCCAGTAGTATTATGTACAGGGGAACAGAAGGAAGTAGTAGGGGAGGTCTGTATTTGCCATTGAGGTACCTTCTATTCTGTGTCCCCTTTCACTCTCACTTTCCACTGTCTCTCTGATTCTGAGTTACCTCTCTAATGCTAATCAGAGGGAATAGGATTCTTTCTATCTATAGCCCTTTCTTGATATTTTAGGTTCCAGCATTTTCCCTTTCATATAACAAAAACCAATCACCCTCATGCAAGTATTGAAATTTCTATTCTAGTGATGGTTCTCTTCAATTTACACATTTGCTATTAATGTTCAGACACTTAATCTTCACTAATGGGATGAATGTTAGGGGTTGGCATTTTATTCAAACCATTTTTTCTCCATACTTACCTTGTCTCTCCCTCCATGACTAAAGATATTCCTTTCCAGTTTTCTCATTGTTCTTCCATTTCTCTTCAGTTAAATCAGAACTGCTGGGATGAGATTTCATTATATATATTTTTTCTAAATAAAAGAGCTCTGTGATTTTTTATAAGAAGCAAGTAGGCTTAGAATGCATGTTCTTACTATTAACACCAAGAGGCCAGTTGCAGAATACCTCAGTGCTAATGCTTGTATTTTGCATGACCTATTTAAAATTCCCTTTCTTGGTAGACATTTGTTAAAGACTAACTTGATTAGTGTCCTCCCTAGTGGTGCAAGGGTTAAAGTATCAGTGCTATCAAGCTATCAGCAGCTACTGCAACATGAATTTCATGTGACCAGGGAACTGACCCACATGGCACAGCAGATCTCTCCTGTTTTACCTGCTGCTCTCCTCAGGAGTGTATTTCAGTAGCCGCACCAATTCTGTTCCCTAGTCTGTTTCTTCGCTGAATCCTTTCAACCTCTGTACACCTGGCCTGCACCCTAGTTCTTGTATTCATAAAATAAATAAAAATAAATCTTTTTTTTTAAACACTAACGAGTATAAATTACTAAACGTTAACCAGGGCTTAGGGAGTACCATGAGTTGTTATCAAGTTGTTTGTGGTCACATAAAAGTGACTGTTTTTCTTTTCTTTTTTCCTTTATTATTATTTTATATACTTTTTTTTTTAAAGATTTATTTATTTGTACATACAGAACTGGGGTATAGGCCAGAGGCTCAGGGGCGGTGAGAGGCTTCACCAGAGACAGAGTGGGGAGCAGAACAGGCAGATCTACGAAGTACACTGCTGAGGGGAGCAGCGGGCGGGTCAGGAGAGGTCTGCCACGCCATGTGGTCACCTCCGGGGCAGGCGGGGATCGAACTCATGAGGAAGTGGCTTAAGCTTCTCTGTGCAGTGCTTTAACCCTCTCCGCCACCAGGGAGGTTCTATTTTATATACTTTTTACGTTACTCTTCATTTTTATACAATGTATCCTTTATCATCTCAGGTGTAGTCCCTGTGAAATTCCCACTGCCAATTCACCTGTGCACCATCACCATAGACCCTTGTGCTCTCCCTTCCCCTGATTTGATCCTACTCCCTCCTCCCCTCCTGCAAAATGTCTTTGGCTTATAGTTGACTGTTGATTTGATCTTTATCATAATTACTTTTTTTTTCTCCGTGATCCCTTATTTGGTTCTCCTATATTTGACCTAAAAGTGAAACCTTCCAGCATTTTTCTTGATCTTTCTGGCTTATTTCTGGAAGAGCATGATCCCTTCCAGCCCCGTCCATGTTTCTGTGAATGACAACAATTCCTCAAACTGCTAAAAATGGAGTTTCCATATGATCCAGCAATTCTATTCTTAGGTTTCTACCCATAGGACATAAAAACATTAATTCCAAAAGACACCTGTACCCCTATGTTTATTTCAGCACTACTTACAATAGGTAAGATAAGGAAACAACCCAAATATCCAAAAATAGATGAAGATGTGGTATCTATACACAGTGGACTATTACTCAGCAAGCATACAAGTGACTTTAATGGTCGTAGGATCAGGGGCTGCTGAGTCTTGTGTTTCTATAATGCAATGCTGTGATGTGCACTCACTAGGATACAGATCTCTGTATCTTGTGCCATAAAATAGTGTTGCTATGTCATTATGTTCTCTATGTTGAACATTTATATTCAGATATCTATTAATCTATTAATAAGTTAATATGTATTTATATCAGCTCAATTAATTCCACTCATAAATTACCATTATAAGTTTCCCTGAAATATTTTTGGAGATATTTCTATTGAGTAACTTTAAAAACCTTGTATTGAAGCATGATTGTGCTCCTTTCATAAGACAATTCTGAATCCCTTGCTCATGTCCAACATTAAATTAAAGCTGCCACATTTTTCCTCTATGAAGGAATTCTAAAATTTCAGTGCATGATTTGGTGAGTTTGTGAAGCCTGGGCTTCCCAGTCTACAAAGTCTGGTTCATGAGATCTAGGCTAAGAGCCAGGAATCTGCATTGTAATAATTGTAATGATTATTAAATACTTGGACCTTCCTTTGAGAATCCCACTTCAATACACTGAAGACGAAGAGGCAGATTACTTACCGAATCAGTATCTCTATTAAAATTTTAAGAGGAAATAGAACAAGGACTATCAATATATAAAGGTCTAAAGCAACTGAGTCTCACAAGAGTTAAATAGAAAGTAGTTCTCACATTTTATATACATATATACTACATGCAAATGAACCATAATAGTGTGAAAGTCACTGTCAGGTTAATTTTTTTAAAGAGAAGCTCATTTAAAGAATTGCTAACTATCAAATACCAAACTCTGAAATGACAATATTTTCATTTGCTTTGTGAAGTACTAAATCTACAGTATAAATTCTTCTGCATACAAGATTGATGTGTCTCCCCCAAACATAAAAGATACATAACCTCAACCTGCCCTTTTAAAATAAATAGCAGCTTTCATACTTGTCTTTCCCAAGAATATCTCTTATTCTCTGAACCCTGTGCGTTTGTTCATTGTGTCAGGGCAAAACCGCAGGCTCAAAAAGAAAGTGAAGAGGTAAACGTGTTGAAACTGGAAGATTTCCTTTGCTGTCAAATATGTTACTCTGAGGAGAGATCACCAAAGGGAGCTTTTTGATTGAAAAGAATTATTGAAAGTCAGTAATACATGCAAGCTATTTTTGTTCAAATTTTAAGAACTTATTATTTTTCATTTGTTGTTATAAACATAGACAGGTAGAAACCTGCAAATTGAATCTGTGAGGGAAGTAAAAATGCAGTCTTTTTTAGGTGCTTAAAGTAGATTAGCCCATATTCCTTTAGGTATATCCATTAGACAAGTAGTTGAGATTGCTTTACAGATATTAAACTCCCCAGGGAAGTTACTAACTCCGGAGCCTACCATGAATTGGACCCAGAATAACCATGGCTAGATGCCAAGTAAAATTTCCCCTAAACATTAATGTCTTGCCCATTGCCACAATCTCTGTCAAGACCACTTCACCACCCTCTCTGTCCCTCTACAAGTTAGAACAAAAGCCCTTCACTTGCATTCCCTAAAGTTGTTCTGTCAGCCACATGAAGAAAAATGAAACCCGAACACTCATATGATAATATGCAAGAATTAACTCAAAATGGATTAAAGACTTGGATACAAGACAAGTCACCATAAAATACATAGAAAGAAACAGAGGCAAAAATCCTCCACGATATTGGAGCCTTCAAATTCTAGGTAAAGAAAAGAAAAAATAAATGAATAGGAATAAATTAAACTAAGAAGCTTCTAGACCTCACAAGACTATCATTAAAACAAAAGACAGCCTATTGAATGGGAGAAAATATTTGCACATCATACATCTGACCAGGTACTAATATTCAAGATTTACAAAGAACACACAACTTAACAAGAAAGCTGAGAACCTAATTTTAAAAAAAAAAATTGCACAAGAGTTAAATAAACAGTTTCAAATAAGACATACAGATAGCAAATAGGTGTATGAAAAAATGTTCAGCATCACTTATTACTAGAGAAATGTAAATGAAAGCCATAATGAGATGCCACCTCACCCACATGTGAATGGCCCATATGAAAAACAAACCACAAAGAAAAAAAAACATAAATAGGACATGATGATGCAGAGAAAAAGGAACCCTTTTTAGTGGGACTATGGACTGGTCTAGCCCTATGAAAAATAGCATGAAGATTCCTCAAAGTGTTCTAATACACATACTATCTGATCTAGCAATTCCACTCCTAATTATTTATTTGTAGAATGCCAAATCACTACTTGGAAAAAAATTATGTGCTCCCATGTTCACTTCAGCATTTTTTTTTAAAGATTTATTTATTTATACTTACAGAACTGGGGTGCAGGCCAGAGGTACAGAGGCGGTGGGGAGAGGCAAGAGTGGGGAGCAGAACAAGCAGATCTACTGAAATACACTGCTGAGGGGAGCAGCGGGAGAGACAGGACAGGTCAGCTGTGCCATTTGGGTCAGCTCCCTGGCGGTGGGTGGAACTGGTGCTGCAGTGGCTTCGGAGAGCTTCATAATGCGATGCTTAACCCTCTGCTCCACCAGGGAAGGCCCCACTTCAGCAGTTTTTACAGTAGCTAATTTATGCAAGCCTCCAAAGTGCCCAGCAACAGGGCAGTATACTAAGAAGCTACAGTATCTATACATAACGGAATACTAATTAGCCATGAAAAGGTGAACACCTGTCATTTGCTACATGGATGAAAGTGGAGTGGTTACACTAAGTGGAATAAGTTTGAAGGAGAAAGACAATGACTAGATGATTTCATTTACATGTAGAATATAGAGAAACAAAACAAAGGAACTGACAAAATCCTAAAAATTAAGGTGACAAGGAGGGAGGGAGAGTGAGGAGATGAACAAAGAAGGAAGTAGGGCGATGGTCTATGGTACAAGACTGGCTATTAGGATGAAGGTGACAACATGTTGCCTCTGAGATGTGAATCTCTTCCCCTTGCAGTGCTGTAAAACGACGTTACCTGGTAATAATATCAATAATAGTTTCTGCATTTCTTACTTGGCTAAAGTTTACATCTAATATTTAATTTCCAACATGTAGACTAATGTGATGCTGCTGAGATCTCAAACTTAGAGTGTTAAAGAATTAAACGTGTTAAAAAAAAAAGTTAAACTTTAAGTGTAACAAACGTTAAACTTGTAATGTTAAAGATTTAGTAAAAGGGAAAAAATTTATTTTTATACATTAAATGTCCTTAATATTTAGGCAAGTTTAGGAACCTAACCTGAAGTAGTAAAATCAAGAGATGACCCCTCTCAAAGGATTTAACAAGCTGATGTTTTACTTTTTTTGAGGATCCTTAAAAAGGAATGGAGTTGCGGCTATCTCCCAACAAATAGGGTACACAAAGAAAGAAATGAGGGAGGAAAAACAAGCAAAAAGTTTAATTTAGCATATCCATTGTCCTAACAAGAGTTCTGGAAATATGGAATGTAAAAATGTGACAATAGCAAATAAATGACTTCAGAAATTTTCCCAGAAATAAAGGGAACATAGATTTCAGAGTGGAAGCACAATTCATGTTCAGTGTAATGAATGTTGAAAGAAGCTAAATCCAAGGTACCTTATCCTTGGATTTCTGAATGATGACGCAAAGAACGTCCTCAAGTTTACAGAGTGGAAAAACAAGTTGCATAGAAAGGTAAAAAGTCTGCATGGAAACCTCAAGACGGTTTTTCTTTTTCTTTTTTAATAAGCATTATAAAAATCAGAATGGTATTGCAGTGTTCTCTAACAGCACTAAAAGCTGTTGCTAGAAGATAAGTAATGGCTTCAGAATGAGAGGAGAAAATTATTCTGCAAACAGACATAATCTAGGGGAGGATAGGAAAAGGTATTTTCTGACCTGAAAAAAAAGAAAAAAGAAAAAAAAAGAATGGAACGATGCAGGGGCAAGAGGAGGGGAGAAGATACTCTACACAATGTGGGACAGACTGAGAGGTGAAAATGGGCCAGAGAAATCTGGTGTGTACTGAAGGCCTCCTACTCACCAGGCTGTATAAAAAAAATACTTCTTTCCCCCAACAATATGATTGAGAGTGTGAATTATTTCGATACATGTCTTCTTTGCTCCTTCATTTTTAATTGCTCTATTGAATCCCACTGTGTGAGCATAGCAGTGATCCTTCAGACCTTTTGGGGTTGGGGGTGGGGAGAAGATGCTTCTGATTTGAAAAACTCCCTCTGGAACTTCAATGTGTTACAGGGCAGGGAGAGAGGGGCACCACTGCACCCCCAAACCTGCCTGATCCAAATAGGTTCTGCCATCCACCGCATCAAGACAAAACATAAAAAACTTTAATGAAAAGAAACTTTAATACAGTGAGTATACAATACGAAAGACAAAAAATATAATTTCTAAATCAAACACCTGAAGCTACCCATTCCCTCGTGGGCAAAAGTCAACCCAAAAGGGATTGGCCCAAAGCAAGGCCTGAAAGCCTGTCACAAGAATAAAGCACCTTCTGGCCGGGACCCATGGAAAAGGCTCAGACATGGCCAGAAAATCTGGGAGGAAAAGAGCAAAATCAAAATTAATATAAACACTGCCATAGTCACCTCCCTACAGGTATCTCACCCACATCTGCCTTAACCAGTCCAGGGGCAGGAAACAAGCACAGTTTCTTCATCACATGCTTGCTGCTCCATGTGGCTTCCTCAGTCTCCTCCTGGCTCCCCATCCTGCTTCCTTCTTTTCTTCAGATTCCTTTTCTTCTCTTTTACTCTGCTCAGCTCCACCCTCCTTCTGGGTGGGGCAGGGAACCTGGAACTTCCCCTTTTCCTAGGGACCACCCAGTTACAATCCCCCCTTTTGATTTTTTTTATACCACCATATCTATGGTGGCACAGATTTTAGGGTACAGTTAGTCACCAACATTGTCCATGAATGTCCAATATGACAGTCATATTGGAAAATAGTCCATTAGTACATATGAAAGGAAAAAAAAAACTTATGGTGTTTGATTTAGAAATTATATTCTTTTATCTTTCGTATTGTATACTCACTGTATTAAAGTTTCTTTTCATTAAAGTTTTCTTTGTTTTGTCTTGATGCAGCAAATGGCAGAACCTATTTGGATCAAGCATGGGTTCAGGGGTGCCCCTCTCTCCCTGCCCTGTAACACTTGCACTATAAACAGACATACAAATAAAAGAATAAATAAATGAATCATTCCCATCGGGGCTCCTCATGAGGCATTCTCATTACTCTCAGCATTTGTCTTTATAATGCTTTTTTTGCTATTTGTAAATATTTTAATTATTTGCTCAATTTCTCTTTTCCCCGCCACATGATAAATCCCATGAAGGAAATACTCATGTATTTCCATAAATACTCATGTATTTCCATAAAGGAGATTCAAACGTATTTGTGGAATGAAGAATATTCCTGTGCAGTATAGGGTTATATGCTGTGTGCACTGGTGAAATATGGCAGGCAAAATTTCAAAGTTAAACTCTTTGTCAATAAAAGCAGGAAACTGGAGGTTGGCACACAGAGGGCATCTGACTTTGGAGCTGCAATAATGCGGGGTCCCTGCAGTGGCGGAAACCATTACTTTTCTTTTTTTTCTGTCAATTGAAATTTAGTGTGTGTGTTTATGAGGCTCAAGGTTATTTTTCTTTGAGAGAGTTAATTGATGGAAGGTTAAACAAAGCCACAGTTTTTACTTAAAGGAAACAGAGAAAATGAAGAATTGCTTTAATTATGAGCAATATGTCAAATGAAATGTTTCCCAAATAAATCTTTGCTGGGAGTGAAACAAATCTTCCAATAATTCATTTTAACTCCTTTTTACAAAGGAAGGGGATACTATTCCATCACATACACACACACACACACACACACACATACACATACACACATGCACCCAGTATTTGGTCAACTCCTACTTTTATAGTGGATAGCATGAGTTAACTACAGGAGTTGAGCTTTCTCTCCAAGTGGTTTCTTTTCCAAAGATTAGTTTTTTGTTTTTTGGTTTTTTTCCCATGATAGCTGAGGAAGGCATCTTTTCTGCTCAAAGAGTCTCATTCTAGAAAGGGTCTGCACAAACTTTAGCAATCTCCTCAAAATACCCCAAGTCTCAGAGGTCAATGGTTTGAAATGTTACATACCCTATTGTGTGTTTTAAAGGCAACTCAGCTGAAGTATTCTGGAGAAAGAAAGCAGAACATTCTTGGAATGGCTTGACTGTTAACATTTGTTCTTAATCTATCAAAATTCCCTTATTCATATTCGTGGAGTTTCTAAGTGTTCTCTGAAGCCTTTTCAGAGTTGGAAATCAATCCAGCCTCAGTAGTAGAGTAGCATTTTAAAAGAATGGAGGAGGTCCTGTTGATTTCTTTCTTTCCTTTCCCTGTCAACAAGTAAGAAGACTCCAGATCTTCTTTCCTAGAGGTCATTGTTTGGGTTTTGTTTTTCTTCTTGGTCTCCCTAGGGAGAATGTATTGGTGGAAGGTTAGAGGTAGGAGGTATAGAAAAATAAGAAGAGGAAGTGTGGGAAGAGGAGGCAGGGATCTATGTTCAGGGAGGGTAAATGTAGGCTGAAATGGTCAGAATTGAAGTAGCTTCCCCTAGCTACCCTGCCATGAGCTCTGTGAGGTGACATTGTAGTGCCTTGTAATCTGAAACCCCAGGGAGGATAAGGCAAAAACAGTGGGTTGGGAAATTTGAAGTTTCCCATACAATACATTCTAGCAAAGAGCCAGAATCTTTCAGAGTTTTGCCATCACTACCAAATTGGCCACCTCTGTTTTAATTTTACATATGTGACTCTTCCACAGCTCAAGAAGCGAGCTCACAGACTGATGGGTTTTGCCTGGTGTAACTTTTGATAAACAATAACCCTCTGCAGTATGTAATGGCAGTTGAACAAGGCACACACATAAGAATGCAAGGTAATCTCAGTAGCACTCAGGACCTGTGAATATAAAGGTCCAAGAAATGTTAGGCATAAAAGCAATAGCTGAGCAATTAGCAGAAAATCAGTGACTGAAGATCTGTAACTAAACCTGAAGCAGGCAGGGGGGGATAAAATGTTAAAAACAGCAAGTCATAGACCTCTGTCCCTGTCTCAGCCAAGGAGGTGAGCTAGATGTAGAAAAACAACTGACTAAGGATCTGGAAACAGGACACATGGTCTGCCTCTCCACATACAAGGGAAATGAACAAGTCTTGGAAGTAAGTGAGGATTAGGTATTCCCTGCTCACCATGAACCACCACATAGCCCTGACTACTGATTTCCTGAGGGTCAGATTAGTAACTAAAGGCTCTTAGTAATGAAAATATTGTGAGATCTCCCCATTGGTAGTTTAGAATAAAGCCTAAGAGTGAAACAAACTTGCAGGAATGCTGAAATTAAAACAGCTGCTTTTTCAATATTTTGATTGCCAAATGCTGGATAAACTGATGGGAGCTTGACTTTCTTTGCTGGCCTGGGGTGGTGGCTGGGCTGTCACTCTACCTATGTCAAGGTGGCCTGGTGGTTTATCAGCCACTTCACTCCTTTCAGGTGCAACAGGAAGAGGAGAGAGCAAAGATAGACCTAGGCAGGAGCAGGACTTGCACAGCAGAGCCGTGGATCATCTTTCAGAATCCTCCCTCCCACAGGGCCACCCTTTTCAGGCTTCAGTACTCCTGGGCTGTGGCGCGGACACAGAAAACCCTCTTTTGCACCATCACTGCATGTGGGGCTGGGGCCGTGGAGATGGAGGCCTGGCAGAGAGGTGGTGGTCACTTTGCAGCTTAGCTGGCAGGCTATAGAGCCACTCCGCTGAAGGGAAAATGTGTATACTTGATGTAATCACAGGTTTTCTCCTCTAATACCAGCCTGCCCTGCCAAAGTGTCAGCAGCACAAAGGACCCTCGTATTCTTTCTCCATCACAGAGCGAGGGTGCAGCCCCCAGTCTCCTCCCATCAGCTCTCTGTGTCTAAACAGGAACACAGCTCGGATTTCTTCTAAAGAAGGTGGGTTCAAGTTAGTGGCTTTTGTTTGGCCTTCATTGAGGACAAAAGAAAAAGTGATATTTCACATTTGTCTTGTGTTTGAAGCCCCGATGTGGGACTACTGAACAGTATTCTCTACAAGAAAAGCTGTTAATTAAAAATATATGTATTTTTTAATAAACCTAAGAAAATTGCTCAGAAAGTTATGCATGAACTCTCTCATATACAGTGGGGTATGTTTCCATAAATCCACTTGCTGGAAGCTGAGACTACTATTGAAATGTGTCTCATACACCTGACTTACCGGACATCACGGTTTAACCTACCCAGCCTGTAACATGCTCAGGACATGCACAGTATCAAAATCATTGAACACAAAGCCTACTTTATAGACAAGTATTGACTATCTAGTGTTCATTGGCTCTGTACTGAAAGTAAATGCCAGAATTAACATTCGCTGCTAGGAGCATGGTGCCTGAAGGTTTGAAGCACTGATCGAAAATGAATTGTTGGATGATGGAATTGCTTCAGTGATGTCAATGTCTCTTTCTCATGCTGAGGCTGAAAATCCACTCACCGAAGGTTGTTTACACTTGCGAGGGCATGGCTGTGGGGGCTTAGGACATATGGCCATTCTAGGACTCAGTCAAAAGCTCAGAATGCAGAATATGGCTAATATCGAATGTATATCACCTTCATGCCATGGTAAGCATGACAAATCATAAGCCAAACCATGATAAGTAGTAGATTGAGAGAAAAACAGAGAGCATTCCGAATATTTTAAGTAATTGTCTTTCACTTACTCACTTTCTCCAGGGCAAGGTCCTAAACTCTCATGGCCCGAACTTTCACCCAGAAATAAATGGTTCCCAAATCATTAGATTTAACCCTGTCTTTCCTTTATATCAGTCTCCTCAAACTTAACACTTCAGACACCAAAAACTTTTGTTGTTTTATGACCTTTCCCAGATCTTTACCTTCTCCTTGTTTTTGTCCATTTTCATTATTATTTAAGTCATTACTTCACTTGTTCAAGTTCTCCTCATCTCCCACTTTTCTCCTGCCTTTCCTATCAGTTTCC
Source organism: Condylura cristata (assembly GCF_000260355.1). Taxonomy (NCBI): domain Eukaryota; kingdom Metazoa; phylum Chordata; class Mammalia; order Eulipotyphla; family Talpidae; genus Condylura; species Condylura cristata. The sequence continues at coordinate 31,605,864 of NW_004567108.1, read as the reverse complement.
ATATGCTACAACTTCTCTCCATTGTGTTCATATTTCCCAGTATAATAGTAACATTTATTGAGCACTTGTGCCAGACACTATTCTAATTGGTTTATATGTATTATTTCATTTAGTCCTAACAAGTCTAAGAAGCAAGTATAATTATAATGTCTCCTTTACAGAAATTGGGGTACAAAGGTGTTATATAACTCACCATATATTGTCATACAACAGGTACTTACCAGAGTAAGAATTCAGACCCAGACTGATTGACACTAGAGCCCAAACTCTCATCCAAGAGCTATAAACCTCGTCCTCTAGCTTATCTTCTAAAATTATTAACTTATACATAAATATTTACACAATAATTGCCCTCTGTCACCACTGATGCTACTTAGCATTCTGACCTTAATGTATGTTAATGACTATCCTCCAGAATTAAACTGCTAAAGTACACCCTTCTGATTAATTTCATGGATTTCTAAGAATTCTTACTTGCTGATTTTTTCATCTGGTCATTGTCATAGATGTGTCACCAAATTTCAGGTGACTTGCATATATTTTACTTTGTTGGCTCCAATTAGCACTAACATTTATGACAGTGACAAGTACATACAGACAGAATATTGAAATGAGTGAACATAAAATGATGGAGAAGAAGTACAGGTTGCTACAGGTAAGATAAATAAGTGACATAGAGAAATGTCGAGTTGGACCAAGGAGTGTGTCTGTGAAACATGTGGAAATATTCTGTGTAATCAAGGCAGCAAGCAGGTCCGCCTAACCTGTGAGCAACCAAGCATTGCAGTGACTTGGATGCAAATTAAGCTCCCCACCAGAAATTCCAGTATGTAAAAGTACCTAAGTGCCTCACACATGTTAGGAAAGACAAGGCCAGAAAATGAAGTTCAAAGTCTTTCTCATGCAGATTACGTCATTTGTCTAATGCCTGGTCTCATCAACTGTCAGGTCTCATCAACTGTCAGGTCACTTTTCCTCCCCCCTACTCCACTCCAGCCCCAATGGCTTTATGGGCTCACTTTCCTTTCTTGTTCTCCCTATCTAAATACCCTATTTCCTGTGCTTAAGATATCCTTTCTTAGCCTGTCTTTCTGGAAAGTCTGCTTTTTTTAGGGCTCAGTTCAAAGACTAGCTTCGAGTCTCCCTCACTCTCTGCCTGAGATAGATAAGTGCTATTCCCTACTCCATTGTATTTGTACATTCACCTAAAGCACATGCTGTCATCGTGTGTGTCACATTGTAATAGCTCATTCTGTTTCTTTCAGAGGATGTGAGCTTCTTAAAAAGAGGGTTATTGCTCTGGTCATCTTTACACACCAACTTACGCATACAGAATAACTCCTCAAGGGTTTCCTGTAAATATTGAAATGAAGAAGAAACACTGCTTCTAAACTATTCCATTAATCAGGTCACAAATGTAGTGTTGATTTGGCTGAATTATCTGGACAATAATTCTCTTTTACTTTATTCTATGATATGGAGACAATACCAGAAAGCCTGAAAGCTTTCTCTCAGCTCATTGTCCCTTTTCCTCAAATAATGTGAAAATTCCTATTATAAAAGCTGTCAGTAAAAGGCCAGAGATGCTTTAATGGAATGTCAGGGTGAAGGAAAGGAGTTTTCGCGTGCCAGCAACTTAATATTTTCCTGTTTCAGCTGTCCTGCCAGGGATTGTAATTCAGGAACCGATCTCAAGCTGAGCAGGGGAAAAAATGAGATGCTTAATGAAAATGGCCAAATGTCATCACAGCTATTTTGCCAGAGGAACTGTGTCAGGAGCATCCATATGTAAAATGGACTTTTGCCAAATTCCAGCCATCTGCATGGTCATGAAGACTCACAGCACTTATGTCTCCTGCGGGAATCTTTTCAGTTTTGTGTTTTTTCTTACACTAAGAAATACACACCCATGTGATTTACTGCTGGGCCTTAATAGGAAAGGAGTCAACTATGTCCTAGAAAACTAAAGGACTGAGATGAGAAACTCAGAAAATAAAAATATGTTCTATGTTTAAAAAGCATATATTGGATAGCTTGAGAAGTAGGAAAAAACAGTAACTCTGGTTATAAAATGTTATTAGGTCAAAAGCAACCTAAAGTTCTTTTGTTTCCAGTATATATTTGAAATTTCTAAACTGTGCTCATTCTCTTTTTCTGCCATGGGAATTATAATCCAGTGACTGTGTGAGAGATCATGCAAGTACAAACACACAGAATATTGAAATGAGTGAACATAAGATGATGGAGAAGAAGTACAGGTTGCTACAGGTAAGATATGCAAAATATGGCTTTAATTTGATATAAGCCATATTCTGCATTCTTTAGTTAAATATAATACATCTTCTGTGAAGATTTAGTGTTCTGTTGTTTGAGGTCATAGTGGCATATTATAGAGAAGAAATAGAAAACAGAAGAAGGCCTTAAGAAAGGCAAGTGAGACATGCTGCGAAAGGCACATTAGAAATGCTAGAATCTTTGATCAATAAATTGGTTTAACTATAGAAGTAAAGATTCTTTTGAGATATAGAATTTTAAAACCTATTTGTTTTAACATTTTGAGAAACTGCAAACTGTTAGTTGATGCACACATTACTCACACTGAAATAGAACAGGTTATTTGACATGCCCTTATCTGTAGAAATGCCAGTCAAATTTTAATGCCATGCATAAGACTTTTTGGGGGAAAAAACTGTTTAGACCCCAACAGAAGAAACTTTTATCTATCATGTAAAAGAGTCATTCTTTATTTTTAATTGATTGTGACTGGGTAACAAAACTCACTAAAAATTCATGGCTCTCCCTGGTGACACAGTGGATTAAAGCACAGCATTATGAAGCTCGCCAAAGCCACTGCAGCACAAGTTTGATCCCCAGCCAGAGAGCTGACCCACATGGCGTGGCAGACCTCTTCTGACCCACCTGCTGCTCCCCTCAGCAGTGTACTTTGTCAATAATCTGCCTGTTCTGCTCCCTACTCTGTCTCTGGTGAATCCTCTCACCACCCCTGTACCTGTGGCCTGCACCCCAGTTCTGTAAGCATAAATAAATCTTTTTTAAAAATTCATTTAAAATGTCATGAAATGAACATAGAATGCAATGAAAAGGGAAATTGCAGAAGCAAGGAAGAGGTTTTAAAGATGATAAATGATAAACATAGCAGCCAAAATAAAATAAGCATGTATCATATTTAACTAAAGAGAAAGACCGAAATTGGAAGAGACTGGAACCAAATATACATACAGGCTCGTGTTTACCTGCCTGGGGGCACAGCTGATGGTGGACTGGACATCCCAGGACTTCACCTCCCTGGCCAAAGGGCTGGGACCATGAAGGACCTAAGTTTATATCCACCAGCAACACAACATTTACTAAGCACCTTCCCATGTTGGGACAGTGAGGACTACCAATAAGTGCCAGGAGTTCGCAGGGAGTGTAGAGGAAGGAAACAAGCAGTGACCTCTGGGCCCTCAGAGGGCTCCTAGAGTCCCCAAATACAAATACTGATGTAAGCTAATATTTACCTCAGTTTTCAAAAAAATCAATTAATTCGTCAAAAAATAAAAACCCTGTGCCTCACCCTAATTCCTTAACACACACAAGCTGTATTAAGGCATCACAGAGAGAAAGTCTCTGGCCCATCAAGGACCAACTATTACAGGACAGAGAGAGGGACACCCCTGAAGCCCCAACCTGCCTGCTCTAAGTGGGTCCTGCCATCCGCCGCATCAAGGCAAAACATAAAAAACTTTAATGAAAAGGGACTTTAATACAGTGAATATACAATACGGAACACAAAGAAGATAATGTCTAAATCAAACAGCTGAAGTTACCCATCCCCTCGTGGACAAAAGTCAACCCAAAAGGGATTGGCCCAAAGCAAGGCCTGAAAGCCTGTCACTAGACTAAAGCACCTTCTGGCCGGGACCCATAGAAAAGGATCAGAAACGGCCAGACAAATCTGGGAGGAAAAGAGAAAAATCGAAATTAATATAAACACTGCCATAGTCACCTCCCTACAGGTATCTCACCCACATCTGCCTTAACCAGTCCAGGGTCAGGAAACAAGCCTGGTTTCTTCATCACATGCTTGCTGCTCCATGTGATTTCCTCAGTCTCCTCCTGGCTCTCCATCCTGCTTCCTTCTTTTCTCTCTAGATTCCTTCTCTTCTCTCCTTATTCTCTGCTCAGCTCCACCCTCCTTCTGGGTGGGGCAGGGAACCTGGAACTTCCCCTTTTCCTGGGGACCACCCTGTTACATAACTCCTTCCCTCACCTAAGGGAAGGGAAAAAACTAGCCACAGGATATACCAAGGTACCTGTTCCTGTATTAATCAAGATTCTTAAAAGTAGACCAAAAAAAAATTGTAGCTGGTGTAAGCAGCAAGATATTTATTAGAACATACTAAGTATGAAAAAAAAATGTGAGAAAATCAAAAAGTTCAGTGTCAGAAGAGCATACAGGAGTATCTTCCAGCTCATCATCAACCAGAGGACTAGCTCAAGAAAGGATATATGTCACTCCAAATCATGAGGCAGTCTCTTAGACTGAGAAAGTTGCCCGCATACCTGCAACCAGACAACTGTGCTACCTCGACCCTGCTGAGAAAGCAGTTGGTGCGGACCAGCTCTTCTAACAGGCCACCAAGTGGGTGCTGCTACCCTGCCTACCCCCTATCACTGCTGTGTGGATCTAGAACCCCTGTGGGCCTGCCTGATGGCTGAGCAGATTCCATGACTTCTCCTTACTGGCAAAAAGCCTGGGACATGCAATACTTCAGGTTCTATTTTGTAAAGACAGTATCTCCCCTGTAGGATAACCATCAAAATGCAGAAGAGTTCAAATTCATAGACACAAGTAAGTAGAAGATGTTGCAAGGAGCCAGGGCAAGGGGAATGGAAAGTAAGTGCACTGTTTACAGAGGCTCAATTTAGGAAACAGTGTGGTGTTGTACATGTGACAATGTGAATGTGTTTACTGCCAGTGATTGTTCACTTGAAAATGGTCCCAATGTTGAATTCCACATTATGCATAGTTCACCACAATTAAAAGGAAGACACTCCAAACAGTTGTTTAAAGATATAAAGGCAGTTATGAGCAAAAATACTCACTACACTTCTAATCTATGTGCCTAAGTGCCAAAGTGAATATATAGAGAGTTGAGGAAAATTGTAAAATAATTTTTAAACCATTGTACAAAAGTAGAACACATCCTAATGGAAAGATCACTGCAGATGGAAATTGCACAAACTTCCTTTGTAAACCTTGCAATATTTAGTAACCTACATTATTAAGAAATTCTTCTTTATATATAATTTGCTACATTTAAAATATTCCTGTTTCCTTCCAAGTGGTCATGGAAAATAATTGGTGAGCCTATTGCATGCTTCACCTTTAAGTTAACTAATCCCAGTTGCCTTAACCCTTCCTGGAAGACTATGGGTTCTCTCCCTGGCCACCTCCACCCCTTGTTTTGCAATACTGTCTTCTGAAAGCCCTTCCATTTTCTCTGTGTTCCTATTTCACTCTTAGGGCCCATCTGGGGACTGAGCTTCGTGAAAAATTTGATTCAGTCCTTTTTCAAAATGATCAACACCAATTCCTAATTTGTAAACAACATTGTTGAAAGTCCTTGAGTTTATTCTGAGTCATACTGTGTAAATTACATCCGGAGAATACTGATCATGGAAGGGAAATTGCACTGATGCCTCCAGGACATGGGAGTTCTATTAAAGGATGATGGACCAGAGGCCAGCAGGAAAGAGCAAACTGTGGGTGTAGTACAAAGACAATGAGGTGTGTTGATCTGTTCTGGGAAGGGAAGGGGGAGCAGGACAGGAGCACACGGGAGCAAAGCTACGCCCTGTCTTGGGAGTGTACCCTGGGAGGAAAGCTCTGTGTGTGGTGAGGCAACTGGGTCACATCCCTAGGGTGGTGGCATCTGCACACAACAGATGGGAGCTGGAGGAGGTGGGATGAATGAGCTGTTTGAATGGAAAACACTAGTTCCAAGGACAACTCTGTGTCCTGGCTGCCAAAGAGGTTGTTCTGCTGCTCTGATGGGACGAGATACCAGGTGCTGATGTTGGCTGTACGGTGTGCTCCAGTTAACCAGGCAAGGCCTCGATGAAATCAAATACCAGGAGTGCACTCGGTAGTAGTAAACTCTGCCCTACAAAGCCCTTCTCTGTCCCTCATCTAGTTTATATCACATCACCCTGTGCCATCAGCAGGCCTTGTGTGTTATCACCACACTACTGGAAAAAGACGAACATAGGAGCCTCAACAGGAAAAGAGCTAGGATAAGGCCCTGCCTTCCTGCTTGACTGGTGCGCTTTGCTTTCTGCTGCCTTTCCTATAAGACCTGATGGGGCGCGGCCTCAGAGAGCCCTTTGTTGAGATTCTTCTGTAAGAACAGAGTACTACTAAATGAGCCAACAACTCATCACCTGAACCCAAGCCACACACAAAGCATACTCTGAGAAGAGGTTGTAGTTAATATGAGGAGATGGTAAGGAAGAAGAAGTTCTTTCCTCTGGCATGTAGACTCCCCAAATCACTGATCACCTTCAAAAAATATTGTACACTTACGTTGAGAACTGGATAAGTGTCTCTTTGAACACTGTTATTCTTGTGGGTAAATAAATACAAAACTGAAAGAAGACAATTTCTTTAAATATTTCTGTTCTTTAATAATATAAAAGAACATACTCAAAGAATTATTAGTTTTTTTTTTATTCACAAACCCCAAACCAAACATTATCCAAAACTGAGTAAGCTGACTACATTTAATTGTTCATGAGTCAAATAAGAAATGAATACTGTATTGAAACCAAAGCAAACTTATTTTTTCCCCCAGTAAGAAAGGGCTCCTTCTTCCCACCCCCACAGTTTCCACACAGATTACAGAACAGCCTATTTCATTTTAACAAAGCTTTTGGCAAAATGTTAACTAGCCACAAATGTGGCCTCTGAGCCCAAGCACCAAAGCAACTAATACTGTTCTTTTGAGAAATGCGGTTTGTCCAATAGATTGAAAGAAAGAAAGCTGTAGTTGTGTCAAGCAGTAAGTTTGCAAACTTATGTGTCTCAATTATAGAAATTTATCATAAGGGGTCTCCCCAGTTAAAGTCTCAGCACTGTCAAGCCATCGCCAGCCACTGCATCATGAGTTCAACCCCTGGCCAAGGAGCTGACCCACATGGTACAGCAGACCTCTCCCATCTCTCCCTCTACTTCCCTCAGCAGTGTAATTCAATGGATCTGCCTTTTCTGCTCTGTCTCTGGTGATCCTTTCAACCCCAGCAGCTCTGGCCCACACCCCAGTTCGTCTATGCATCAGTAAATAAAATTAAATCTTAAAAATATAATAAAAAAAAATTTCTCATATCACCTTCTACACATCATCAGTGCTTATTTTTACCATATTTTGTGTTGATCCTGATCTAAATTAGTGAATAGCTTGGTGTAGTCATTTGCTTATTCGTTCACTACTCTTATAGGAATTTATAGTCTGTACACATCAATCGGTTTACATGAAATTGCCAAGATGGAGCAAGGAAGATATATCAGGTCCGTCCTCCAGGGGACAGATACATAGAGCTAGAGGCTAATCTGCCTGACTCATTCAGAAGGAGCAAAAGGTATATGTCCTGGAGCCAAACGTGGGTATCTAGCTGTGAACAATGAGATAGGAAGCTCATTCTCTTGGAAGATACAGATTCAGAGAATTCCTCCTCAGAGAAGAAATTAAAAATATAATAAATACAAAGGAAAAACAAAAGGCTGCAAAAAGTAGCTTTATTTTTTTAAAAAAATCCTGTTTAGTGAGCACAGAGGAAAGGAAAAAAGTATTAAAGGCACATAAAACCAGAAGAAAAAAGTACAGTGGAAAAGTACAGATACCATATATTTTTACTTCATATGCTATGTTAACATAACAGAGAAGACAGCACCCCTTAATGATATTCCTCATTCCATATAAATTTTCTTTATATTTCCTGATAACTGAAGATTTAAAACTTCAATCATGCAGTGTTGATACCTATGACAGGTTGTGGGCTAGCATTCCCACATAATTCATATATGTCTAACAAATATTCAGAATATCTGCTCAGTATCTCAGCAATTTTAATCTGTCTATGCCATGTATCAAATTATTCATTTGTCTTAGTTTATGCAAATAAGGCCAGGTAGCACACACAGCCTGTCTAAAAATTGTGCATTGCAATCCAAGACAACTGTTACTTGACCACCTTTGAGCAGATCACAAGAGAGATGGGGTGTCCGTTGGTGATTCATCCTAGATCAATTGTCTGCCAATGAAAAAGAGGCTTTGGGATCTACTAAATGTAACCTCTCTGTACTAACTCCATCTGTAGGTTCCTAATCTAGCTGTATATTTTCTGAAATAATAGTCCACTTCGTGTAGCCTGCACTCTTGCAAAGAAAAATTTCAGAGCACCACGAGATCAGTCTGTGACCAAAGCTTCCACTAACTGTCATCTTTCCTGACCATCACATCTCTCTCCTAGGCTAGATCAGGCATCCAATTTTGGCCTAGATTGTGGTCACAGAGTAACCTCACCCCCTGTGACCATGAATCCATATGACTTTCATTAACTAGGCAGAGTAGAGAGAGCAGTGAACATTAGAGCCAATGTAACATGTGGTAAAAATTCCCTTAGGGTATTAAACCGAATATGCTCTCCCCTTCGTATGAAAGTTAAAGTTAAGAGAGTAAATCTGAGGTCTGCTCCAGTCCCTAAATACCCAATCCATCAGGGTTTCATCTGAAATGATGCTAAGGGCTTATAAAAGATCACAGAATTTTCACACTCTAAATGAAGAAATTGATAAAACAGTCAGTATGAACTAATTAAGAAATTGATAAAACAGTCAGTATGAACTAATTAATATAAGTCAATATGAGTTTTCTATCGCTACAGATAGTAACTACCACACACTTAAAACACATGTGTTATCTTAGTGTTCTGTAGTCAGAAGTCTAAATTGAATTGGCCAGGCTGAATTTCTCCTTGAGTTTCCATAGAAAATCCATTTCCTTGCCTTTTGCTAGTGAGGCTACTGGCTTTTACCTTTAAAGCCAGGAGAACAATACCATCAAATGTCTTTCTTCTCTGACCCTTGTGTCTGTAGTCATATCTCCTTCTCTAAGTCTGACCCTTCTGCTTCCCTTTCAAAGGACTTTTGTGATGTCACTCAACACTCCTAGATAATCCAGGATAATTTTCCCATCTCCAAGATTCTTTCTTTAGTCACAAATGCAGTTTCCTTATATGTAAGCAATATATTTACAGATTTTTGGAACTAAGACATGATATTGGGAAGTGGAGGACATATCCTGCCTACCACAAATAACCAAAAAGTTTGAAAATCATCAAAGACTAAGGATCTAACAAATATATGTGTTAATTTTTTTCAGAAATTATTTAATAATTACAAAAGTACTAAATACTAGGATTGATAAACATGGCAAAGTGAAGCATAAGCTTGAAATGCTCTTTTACAAAGATATATTTAAAATGTAATTCACAAGTCAAGAAAGACTTTGAGATACATTAAAAAGGGAAATATTATGAAACCGTTGACATAAGAGACAAAATATTCACTCTGCTATTATTTTAAAATTATTTTATATGTTAAAAATAGGTCTATCATATGATCCAGCAACCCCAAGAACACTAATTTGAAGGATTATAAGTGAGCACCCCTGTGTTTATTGCAGAACTGTTTACAACAGTCAAGTCATGGAAATAACCTAAGTGCCCCAAAACAGATAAATGGATAAAGAAGATGTAGTACACATACACAATGGAATACTACTCAGCTGTAAAAAAAATTTGCACTCTTGCCACTTGTGAGGACATGGGTAGAACTGGAGGAGATAATGTTAAGCAGGTTAAGTGGAAGAAGAAAGACAAATAATCAGATTTCATTTGTATGAGGCATGTAGAGAAACAAAGGGTCAGACAGAATCAATAACAACCCTAGAAATCTAACTATAGAACTGAGGCTGTGAGACTGGGAGGCGGGGAATAGAGAGCAGAGTGTGAGGAGGCATAACAGAATATAGTGGAGGATGATTCTAACTTGGTAGGAAAGATAAAATGCATTTGAAGAGGTATGTTACTGTTCCTCTGAAGATATAGTACTGTGATCCTATGTTACTTCAATGTATAAAATGGAACCATACAAAAAATTATGTTATAAATCAAAAAAATGGGATGAATAACTCAATACATAACATAGGCCAAATGGGCAATGTACATAATAAAACATATAATTGTATATATAACAAAAGATACTTTTACTTCTCAGACTAGCATAATTAAGAAAACTTAAAAATTAGCAAAAGATAATATCACCAAGAGAATGAGAGAGAAAGTTCATTGCTTGCTCCCAAGAGGAATACCTATAAATGAGCAGAGGGACAATATACTAAGGAAGTCCCATAACTCAAGGTGAGACTGAAACACACCTTGGACATCAGAGACCAACAACATATTCCTAAACCAGACAGGAACATCAGAAAAAAAAAAAATTGACAGACCATTATTTCTGAATCACATGGATAAAAAATCTTGTCAAATTAAACAAAATCTTGTCAAATTAAATCTAGCAAGATAATTATACAATTATACATGATGATCAAGTGAAATTTATTCCAGGAAAGCAAGTATGGTTCAATATACAAAAATCAATAAATGTCACATCAATATAAAAGGACAAGAACCATATAGTCATCTCAATAGACAAACACAAAGCACAGAGTTAAAGATGGATGCTATCACTTGGCAGCCAGACCAAAGGTAGAAGAGAACTGTACCCTAAAAGAGGTTTCTGTGAATGACAAAAATATAGGTGCCATACAGTCTTTCCATCTTTAATCAAAATGTACTGGGAATAAGAGAGTATACAGGTCAGGTCAGAAAAACAAACAACAACAACGAAAAAATACAAGATTTCATTTATTCTTCACTAACCAGTTGAACATCATTTTGATTAGAAAAGGGAACCTCCCACAAAACAATTTGGCCAAAGTCAATTATGCTCCAGATGGAGGCTGGTTTCCTCCTTAATACCCTGAATTAGAAAAGAACCACACAAGACCATGAGCACAGGTAAATTAATATAGAGCAATGGGCTAAATGTTGATTTGTGTAATTAGTCAGTCCCAAGAACGCTCAGTAGAAATGCTTTGATTTTGGACTTTTAGAAAGTTGTTCTACTAGAGGATTATTATGGTAATTGAAATTAGGAATGGAATTATATTTGAACTCTAAATAACATGATGTAGACCCTAAAACTGCTATTTAGCTGTTACACTGAACAATTTGAAACAATGGAAGAGACAGGGTGTACTTGTGAGAGCTCTAATTTTAATTTTAGGACTGCCACTTTGTTAGTTTTTCACTGTTTCCTTAAAGGAAATGCTGTCTTAAAGAACTTGCCCAAGGCCTATATTCAAGTAGAAAATTAGGAGCTTAACTTCCTAAAAAGGAGATATTTAACTTTCTTCTTTGAGGTTGGTGCAGGTTTTACATTCACAGGTCTCAAAATCTCTGCTACAAAATGAGAGCTTCTCTATGACGAATCAGTTGTAAGAGCTAATTACTTTGGAAGTAATCTCTCCCTTTACCAGTGTTTGCATAGCTCATTATTTTTCTGGGGAGAAAAAAAATGGGTGTGTATGGATGCCATAAAGATGTGATTTATAGGCATAATGTGTGATAGAAGATCAGAACCAAAGTTCAGTTGTCATAAAGCATAATCTGACAGTTAATTTGCTGTTATCTTCATCAGTGAAGACACTAGGAGATAGCTGGATGAATGGATATCAGTGGCAGGGAGTGGTTATAGATCTTCATTAGATGATGAAGAGGATTATTATACAAACTGAAATCAAGAATCACAAAGAATCAAATTAGAAATTAGAATCCAAGAAGCAAATCAGTGAAAAGTAGAAAACAACTGTTTTAAAGATAAGCATTGTCTACCCTGTTTTCCCCAAATTAAGTGTGCATTTCATTTGTGTTCTGCCTTTTAAAGCAATATGAAACATAATGCATACAGGTTCTAGTAGTCCTATCTGACAAAATCAGGTGACAGTGCTGTTACAGGTACACCTCCATGACCCGGGGAGGGCAACATTCCCCCACCCCACCCCCACCTGTGTCTTGGACTACAGGTCCCATATGGGTAGTTTTTAATACCTTGGACCTGACTTCCTGAATCGGGGATTGATGGTGATTAGAGAGGAGTGAAGCAGCCTTTTTTGGTTTATAATGCAACACATTTGTGCTCAGCTTTGTGTGTGTGTGTTTTGAGGGGAGAGGGAGACTGACTTGCACTCTGGCACTGCTGAAAAGCAGACATGGAGACATCTGGAGGATACTTATGTAGAGATTATTGCAAGAGAACCTCTGTGAGAGACACGTGGGGAGGCTGCTCCTGGCTCGTTGGCTGAGACAATGGCCTCTATTGACTTCACATGCATGTTTTGAATTTTGAGTCTCCTGTCCTAGCTCTCTGGGATCTGCCTGACCCTTTCTTGTGGTTCCCCACCTGATGGTACCTTAGACTTGTAGAAAGGTTTTAGGCCACAGTGACCTTGCTTTAGACTGTGACTGTTAGGCTGGACATTTGTTCCCAAGGGGATGGGTGATTTTTAGAGTTTTACTGAGAAACTATTATTTGAAATTCTTTCTTCTCAATCTCTCCTTCTCTGCACATACAAATTGTATTAAAAATCATTTACAATAAGATTCTATCTTCTTTGCCTTTGTGCTCATGGATGGACTTACCTTTTTAAAGATTTATTTATGCATACAGAATTGGGGTACAGGCCAGAGGTGCAGGGGGTGAAAGGATTCACCAGAGACAGTGGGGAGCAGAACAGGCCAACTGACGAAGTACACTGTTGAGGGGAGCAGCGGGTGGATCAGGAGAGGTCTGCCGTGCCATGTGGATCACCTCCAAGGAGGGGATTGAACTCAAGCTGAAGCGGCTTTAGATTCTTAGTGCTGTGCTTTAACCCGCTGCGCTACCAGAGAGCGCTTGGACTTACCTTTTTAGAGTATGTACCCCTTAGCAATATGGGGTCCCTGGATACCTCTCAGTCATACACTAACAATCCTTGTTACCACCTCCTCTGAGAATTGGCATGGAGTGGTCCATTACTTTTTGCAAATGTACTTATATTGATATTACCATGTTACTATAACATCAGAATGCATGTATATGTTGTTCTGCAATATTTTTTCATTAAATATATTATGAGTACCTGTGAATCCTTTTGATGAGGGAGAAATATATAAATCAATAGTAAATGCATTTAAAGATTTTGAAACAAGTACAAGAATTTATAAGCTGCTTTTTTTACAAAGTGGAAATAACGATGAGACCAATGGCTGGAAGACATTTTTTTTTTTTTAAGATTTATTTATTTACACATACAGAGCTGGGGTACAGGCCAGAGGTGCAGGGATGGTGAGAGGATTCACCAGAGACAGAGTGGGGAGCAGAGCAGGCTGACTGATGACATACACTGCTAAGAAAAGCAGCAGATAGGTCAGGAGAGGTCTGCTGTGCCATGAGGGCCACCTCTGGGGCGGGGATCAAACCTGTGCTGAAGTGGCTTCAGCTTCTTAGTGCTGTGCTTCAACCCACTGTGCCACCAGGGAGGGCCTAGCTGGGGGACTTTTAATTCTCAGTTTTGTTCTCCTCTGAATGATTTCACTCTTACCTATAGCCATGAGTTACTTTTACGAAAGATAAAACAAGTGAGAGAACATAAAGGGGAGGCTAACTTTAAAAGAATAAAGGTATCACATTGTCTTGTGATAATTTTTAGAAACAATACAAGATCAAATATATAATCTTAATCTTTGTATTCAAATTCCTAAGGCAAATCGGTAACTCAAACTCCCAAGACAAATCGGCACCAACCAAATCAACATTTTTCCAATACTCTTCAATGAGTTTTCATCTGAGAAGCTTGGTCGATTCCTGTGGGCTCTGCCTCTATGAGGGATCATTCTAGTACAACATACTTTGGTGGGGGCCCTCCCAGGTGGCGCAGCGGGTTAAAGCACAGCACAAAGAATCTTAAGCCACTTCCGCATGAGTTCGATTCCCGCCCGGAGGAGATCCACATGGCGCGGCAGACCTCTCCTGACCTGCCCGCTGCTCCCCTCAGTAGTGTACTTCGTCGATCTGCCTGTTCTGTACCCCGCTCTGTCTCTGGTGAATCCTCTCACCCTCCGCATCTCTGGCCTGTACCCCAGTTCTGTATGAATAAATAAATCTTTAAAAAAAAATAGTTTGGTGGGTTTTTGACTTTTTTGTGTGGCCGACCTGTCTACTGATTTTAATGAGCAGAAGATCCAGTAAACTCCCTACAAGTTTGATTTCTACAAACTATTTTTTGTTTATTTTTTATGCTGAGCTAATTCCTGGACCAGTGAAGGAAAATCTGTGTTTATTCACTTTGATCTACCAAGAACTCACTTACAGCAAAGGTCTCAGCTGGGGACATGCATGTGAGTGCAAATCTACTAAGTATGATTGCTTGGTATTGTATTTCTTTCCATGGCATTGCATAGTCTCCTCTATGAGGACTCTAGGGAGAAATTTCTCTCTGGTCTCAAGAATAGTTGAAAGCAACTAAGCAATTAATTTGCTTTTACATTATGGACAATGTGGATTTTGCAATAAGGTCTGTTTCTGGTTTTTATATTATTTCAAGTGTGTAATCTAGATGTCCCTAGACCCCACCAGCCCAGGGGCACAAGTGAGTCACATTAACATCAATTTGCAAATACTACTGGCTGATGGGTCTTAACCCCCTACAGAGACGACCCCTTGCTCCAAACATGTCTACATATCCCTCAGAGGGCATCACATGTGCTCACATTACTTGATTGATTTTAAGTAGAAGAAATCAATTATGTTAGCTTACTCAAAGACAAAGGCATTTATTACAATGATTTAAAAATGACCTTTAGAACCTAAGGGTAGAAATGTACCCTGGCCTCAGAAAAGACTGGAACAGAGACTCAAATGCCATCAGGGAGTGCCCTCTTTCTTTTATCTCTGTTCTCTGCTGCGTAATTTTTCTCTCCCTCTCATTCCCCTCCACTACCTTCCTCCTTCTCAGTTTTTCTGATTTACACAAATCAGAAACAGAAATAACAGCAGCTGAGGGCTCCTGAGTTTACACAAAACAGGTCCAGCTATTTAGGGAGAATTGGTCCCAATTCTGAACTGATAATCACAGCGTGAGTAGAGTACCCACTGTGGGCTAGAGGTGAATGGCAAGGACATGTGACCCTGGAATGAACTGATGGCCAAGTGAGTGGGAGAGTTCAGTTCCTGGGAAAAGGTATACAATTGTGCTGACAGCAGAGGACAAGTGTCAGGCAGAAGGGGGTGGCTTTTGGGTACGTTACTCTCCTTGGCTCCAGAGCGAACCACCAGGCCCACTGGACTGCCCTGCTTTGCTCTTTCCCTGGGACAATGACTTCCATGTTTCTTAAGAGCGCCCTACGTGAGCAATATATCCCTGCACTGCCTGCTCCACTGCCCTTACAATGAAGATCAAGTTGTGAACTCTCAAGGTGCTGAAACTCCGTTTAGTCCTTGGCCTCTGGAGTCTTCCAGGCACCTTTAGAGAGATGAGAAGAATATCTCTCTCACCTGTCTGCCATAAGAGGCTGATCCCTTTCCCAAGTCCAGGCTAGGTTTAATTTGCCTGTGACTACACAATAAAAACATAGTACCAATAGTATTTGAATCCACACCTGATTATGGAGTTCCTCATTTTTTCTCATTCCAAAGGTCAAAAATATGCAGGGGTACAATTTGCTTTAATCAAGTCTTTCAAAACCTATTATGTAAAAGAGATAAAAGTTGGACTGCATTAGCTGAACTGGGACATAGATACTTATAAAGCCTGCCTGGTGGAGTTAGATGCTATACAGGGTTCCTAGGACTTCCAGACTGAATGGGTAGGAAAATTGGACTGAATTAGACTGCCTGCAAGTCCAATAAACACAAGGAAAACATTAGCCTCATATTTTTAGAGGTAAATTTCATTCAATTCGTCTTTAATGGATAATTCCAGTGGCACGCTACTTCCAAAACTTAAAAAAACATTATATTAAGAATATAAAATCATGGATATTTAAAGTTCGTATTGTGGTCATTTAAATTTAGAGCTTGGATTTTCTTTTCAAAGCAAGGTAAGTATAAATACAAGGATTAAAATTTTCTAATCAAATGTTCCTGTTCTAACCCCTCCCTCCCTGCCACAATGTCCTTCCAATTTTCCTAATCTTGTCTCTTCTAGCCTCCCTCCATGTTTTATGTCATCTATATCCCACCTCAAGTCCCTTTTCTTCTGTCCTGTGCCTTAACCATATGAAAGGTTTGGTAATTTTCACAAAGCAGCAAGAATCTTTTGGCTTAGAATATTTGCTCTGTCCAGAATACTTTCATAAAGTCCTATTTTAAGATTCAGCTAATCATCTTTATGGATCCTTTTTTGGATTAGAGATCCTCCCCTTTTGTGTCTTTGTAGTTACTTGTATACATCTATAAAACTTAATGCCACATCCAGGATTAATTTTTGTCTATATTCTCCCTTTAGATATACATTTCCCTAAAGGCAAGGTGGGAGTTATTATTCATAATTTAACTCATGAGGGAGACTCTCTCTGGCACATTACAGTTACTTGACAAATAAGTGACAAATAATAAGCAAAGGGGGGAGGTATCAGATTACTAAATCAACTCTTTAAAATTCAGGTAGATGTCCAAACTTAGGGGAAAACTTTGTTAGTTTTGTTTCCAACATTCATGCTATAAGCATATTGTAGTTAGAGAAACAGAAACCTACAAATATCTTGGTAGAATTGCAAATCAATTTTAGGAATCCAATTTTAGTCTTTACCAAACCATAATGATCTGAGAGACAACATGCTGTGTAATAAAGTCAGATTTCCTAAAAATACTGCCTAGCATAGATACTTGCTCTCTGGAGAACTTGTACAAGTCATTTCACATCTCTGTCTCATTTTCCACATCTAAGGCACTTAGAGAATAATAATATGTATTTAATAATTGGTTGTTTTGAGGTTGTTTTTAGAATTAAGTGATTTAATACAGGCAAACTCTTACTACAATGGATTATTCAGGTCAGGTGCTTAAAAATTTCTTATTATCGGCCCTCTCTGGCAGTGCAGTGGGTTAAAGAGCAGCACTGTGAAACTACTCACAGCTGCTTCAGCATGAGTTCAGTCCCCCCAGGGAGGTGACCCACAAGGCGCAGCAGACCTCTCCTGACCTACCCACTGCTCCCCTCAGCAGTTTACTTTGTCAGTCAGCCTGTTCCGCTCCCCACTCTATCACTGGTGAATCCTCTCACCACCCCTGCACCTCTGGCCCGTACCCCAGTTCTGTCTGCATAAATACATAAATCATTTTTTTAAAATTCTTATTATCATTTGATCCACAATTAGCAGAAAATCATAGCTTTCCTAATAAGATTTACTCTTCTTTTTCTGTGAGCCGTAGTTTCTATCGAAGTGTGAAATGATCTTTTAACATGTGTATTTTCCTACTTGTCTTGTATCTTATTGAAAACAGAAAGGTCTTCAGGTCTGTGTATATGAAAAAGGTTTAAATGTATAACAGATTGTCTTATCAAAGACCCTGAAATCTCCCAGCACCAGGAGATTATGTCTGAAAATGAAACTGGTTATGACCACCATCACTTCAAAAAATAATTGTTCTTTGTCAAGTGACAGCAGTTGAAAACCTGATTTTCCTTTGAATGTGCATCTGCTTTTTCTCAAAAATCTATGACATTTTGCTGTGAATTGAATAGTCTTTAAGTGCTCAGACCCCAAGTGTAAAACAAGTCCATATTTTTCTCCAGTTCTGAAAACTAACCTGTATGTTTTCTATCTTCAAACATCTCTATATTTGATTGCTCAAAAAAAAAAAAAAAAGAAAGAAAAAGAAAGGAGAGAGAAGAAATGAAGTCCTCTGAGATTAGTGAAATAGAAGATATTTTGTTGAGAGCTGATTTCATATTTTAGGTCTCATGAAGATGCAAATTTCTGAAGTACATATTTCTTGATTGTCAAAATTAGATTCCTCACCAATATTTTGCATTTAGCATCAGAAAGAAAGATGAAGGGGCAAAAAGCAAGGCTTATGCCAGGGTAGTGGCTCAGCAATAAGTTCCAGATGCCTGCTTCTTGAAGACCTTGGCTTCCTGGGAAAGTCTCCTATCTTTCATTGTGTAAGAAACTCAAAAGGGTAAATTTCCTTTCAAAGTCAAATGACTCCAACTCTTCAGTTGTTGCCACATGAAAGGATTTACTTGCCCTGTCAGGTTATGTCAATCCGCCTAGCCAGAAGATAGTGGATGCAGTTTTGTCGGAGAAATGAGAATATTTTGGCAAAATCTGGATATATGTGAAATCAGTTCATGATGAATTCTGCTGTTGTTTTGGCTTAGAATATTTGCTTTGTCACAATTCAAAAGAGTGAGTTTTATGTAACCTTATGGATGAAAAACAGCAAAACCCAGAATATATTAGATGATTGTTTTAGAGTAATTATTTTTATTTTTGTTTTTAAGATTTATTTATTTATGATTACAGACGTGGGGTACAGACCAGAGGTGTGGTGAGCATCACCAGAGACAGAATGGGGAACAGAACAGGCAGATGTACTGAAATAACACCGCTGAGGGGAGCAGTGGGCTGCCACGCCACATGGGTCAGCTCCTTGGCTGGGGATCGAACTCGTGCTACCGTGGCTTCTGAGAGCTTCATAGTGCAGTTTTAACCTGCTGCACCATCAAGGAGAGCCCAGGAGTAATAATTTTTTAAAAGGAGTTCCTAGCTTTGTAGTTGCTGAATGAAAAAGTTACAGTAGATATAAATGCCTGATGAATTTCTATCAGAAGTATTCTTTGAGTTATCTTTCCTGTCACAAATTTTGTGCTTATTACTATGGTTAAGTGACATATTCTTTGCTTAAAGGAAGGTTTTCTGTTCTCAATTGTATAGACCTGCCAAGTCATGACAAATTTATTGAGTAGCAACTGTATAGAACACTGATGCACCAACATGTGCCTCATCTCTCAGCTTCCACCACTATTCTCTTACAATCTATTTTTTTAAAAAAGTCAAAATGATCTTTTAAAAATGTAAACAACTCATGTTTTTCCTCTGCCTACAATCCATCACATTTAGAATAAAATTCAAATTCCTAGTCTTAGCTTTAGAAGCTCATTACATTCTAACCCTTGCTTCTCCCCAAAGTACTTTCCCCTTCTCCCCATTCACTTACTCTGTCCAGTGACCTCCAACCAATCAGCCAAGACTCGGAGAGTCTATTTATTAAAGATATGTTATACTTAGTATATTTATTTTCATAAAAAATATCTACATTTATATATAATGAAGCTATATATCTGTATTAAAGCTATATTGCCATTGGTGACAACATAGAATGGAACTTGAGGTGAAATGAACTACAGAAAAGGACAAATACTGTATGTTACCATTTATACAGGGAATTTTTTTAAAAGATTTATTTATTTATTCATATAGAACTGGGGTGCAGGCCGGATATGCGGAGGGTGAGATTTACCAGAGATAGAGCGGGGAGCAGAATAGGCAGATCGACAAAGTACACTGCTGAGGGGAGCAGCGGGCAGGTCAGGAGTGGTCTGCCTCACCATGTGGTCACCTCTGGGGCAGGCGGGGATCGAACTCATGCGGAAGTGGCTTAAGCTTCTCAGTGCTGTGCTTTAACCTGCTGTGCCACCAGGGAGGGCCTATACACGGAATTTTTAAAAAGTCATAGATAAAGAACAGATTGGTGGTTGTCATGGGTGGCAAGGTGTAAAATGGGTCAAAATACACAGACTTTAAGTTCTAAAATAAGTGCTGGGGTTATAATACACAGTGTGGCAATTATGGTTAATAATAATACTCTAGTGCATGTTTGAAAGTTGCAAAGAGAGCCAATCTTTAAAGATTTCATCACAAGAAGAAAAAAAATGTGTAGCTTTATATGGTGACAGTGTTATCTAGATTTAGTATTGTGATCTTTTTGCAATATATAGAACTATCAAGTCCTTGTATTATACACATAAAAATCATTTGTGTAGTATGTCAACTATAAGTAAAAAATAGTTAATAAGTGTAAATGACCAGCAGTAGTCTGACACTACTCCTTCTGACCTCTAAGCACTCTGTCTCCTCTTACCCTCATCAGACCCAGGCCAGAACCCCTTACTCTCCGGGTGAGCTTAACATCCTGAATCCTGTGCTCACTCCTGCAAAGCTGACATCAAATAGAAGAATCTAGCTACTACATGTAGTTTACATCTTTGGAACTCAATGCTGAGAAAGTGAAGTTTACATTTTATGAAGCAGGTTTCCATAGCAACATCAAGAATCCAAATGTAAATGGACATATTGGGGGAAGAGAAAAAGGAGTCACAGTTCCCTCAGCCAACATCAGTAAGATCCAAGGCTTCTGCAACCAAAATAGTCTTATGATATACAAATTCAGCAATTCATCTTTACAACATTAAGTGCTTCCATAAATTAAATAATGTAGATGATTTTGTGTCAGCATGCTAAACTTAAGAAGAAATTATTTCAAAGCAAGACAAAATGCTAAAGCAATTTTTGATTGCTCAACTGTACTTAAAACACCATTTTTCTTATCTCTCACCTTCTCTTATCTGTCAATTTCATGTGTTATTTTGGCCAGAAGATTGTGCCTGGAGCCATCTGAGGAATGGAGAAACTTCTGGACATGTTTGTTCTGTAGGACCTAAAGATTTATAAAAGGAAGCATCTTACCTCTAACAGTAGTTGATAAAATTGAGTGGTTTGATGGTAATGGCTGCCCAGTAAGGAAAAAAGGGATGAAGATGACTTAGATCCATGGCTCCTGTCAGCAGGGCAAGTAGACATTACCTTTTTATTCTTCAAAACTGAATGATGGTATTTATTGTACATGTAATAAACAGCATGTTCACAGCGTAGCTTTATGCCTAGCGAGCATTCTATCCATGTGTACATACTACACTCTTGCATTAATTTCTTTATAAATCATGGTTATGATGGATATTCTGAAAGAGGTGGAGATAAAAGGAGATCTAAGCAATCCTCTCAAATGAAAACAGGTTTAAAAAATTAATTTCTTATAAAGTGTTATAGATCTTGTTGCAGTAATTTACATCTAGACTCACATTACGATTCATTATATTTGGGAAATGTCAGTATAAAAGGAAATAATGATTTTTTGAAAATCCTGACTACACTATTCTTATATTATTTGTATTCCTATTGCTTTGCACTTGCTTACTTGCGTGGCAAGGATAAGGAGAAGCAACATCAAACTGTTTTTGGATTCATTTTTCCAGTTGCAAGGATGAAAGATACTTTTTTTCATTTACACTTTTATTTTAATATGATCTGTATTGTCATTTTATGTTTCCAATACATTAAGGAAAAATCTCCTTATTTCAACTTAATTTCTAATAGCTCTGCTCTATACATTGTTGAGTACTTGTTAAGAACTGAAATCTAATCTAATCTCTGTGATTTAAATGAAGCAACTCACTGGTTCCCCACCAGGTAAAATCATGGTGGCCATATTCCACTTGAAGAAAATAGGAGTTTAGTAGCTTATGCAAATTGATGCTTCTGATAAATGCAGCCATGCTAAACAACCAAAGAACTATCTTTTATCCTAGGCTGATCAAGTATTTATGGCTGCTTAGCTTAACTGGTTAGAGGTTGAAGTGCAGTGCTAATGAAGTCAAAGTCATAAATGTGAAGTTTAAGTCAAGGCTTTCCTTTGATTCATAAACTGAAAGTTCAACATTTCACCTTGGCCAGTCAATATGTGCTGCTGTTTACAAGTAGAGTGAAAGAGTGGGTGGCACGGTATAAATCCATCACTGAAGCCGGAAGTAAGACTCAAAAAACACATCTGATCAATTACCAAAATCATCATCATTTTCAAACAACAATAAATTATATTTAAGCAGGAGTTTTCAATCTAATAGTCAGGTAAGATAGGAAAATGGTGGAGTTAGATTCTATCAGTAGATCGCTTTGGTATAATGTTTTCTTGGCCACACAAGAGAATATATTAAAGTTCATGAGTAGGGCCAGAAGTAGAGGTATTGAATCATTTCCCCACTATGTGTAAACCAGAGGTAAGAGAAACTAAAACTTGATTTCCCTGACTCTTTGTTTATAGCTCTGTGTTCCAAACTAAGAATTCACTATGGCTCTGAGCCTAGGAAAAGTGATTGTTCTGTCTACCTTCTAAGTGTGTCGCTTAAAAATACTCATATATTTGAAACACAGTGATGGAAGTTTGGGGAGACGGGTTATTTATACTTATACATACAGGCCAGAGGTGCAAGGGCGGTGAGAGGATTCACCAGAGAAAGAGTGGGGAGCAGAACAGGCAGATCCAAGAAGTACATGCTGAAGGGAGCAGTGGGCAGGTCAGGAGAGGTCTGCTACACCATGTGGTCACCTGGCCGGCAGGCAGGGATGGAACTCATGCTAAAGTGGCTTTAGCTTTTCAGTGCTGTGCTTTAACCTGCTGTGCCACCAGGGAGGGCCCGACAGTTTTCATTTTTAACAAGTCTCCAGGAAGAGCTGGTCCTAAGACCACATTTTGAGAACCACTGACTTACAACAATAAATGTATAGCAATTAAAAATTCAGAAACAAAACTGAATTAGTTTTTTCTATTGGTGCAGACATCTTAACACACAAACACACCCACACACACAATAACCTTAAAACTAAGCATTTGACAAGAAGCAGATTGGGGTTTTATAAACGTCTGGAGAATATTATTGTGGGCAATTTCTTTTTACCTTTTTACAGCCGAGTCCCTTGGCCTAGGTAAGCCGCCTCAAGTTACTCACTCCCAGCCAGACTGTCAAAAATAATTCCAAAGATAGGGTATTTGGAAAATACAATAAAATATTTATAAATGCAGTTGATCTTGTGACCACCTAACAACTGTCCTTGGAAACTGCAGTTCATAGCTCAATTATGTAAATGCACAATATTCATACTGCTTCAATGGGAAATACTAGAAGAAGAAACAAACACTCACTTTTGTTATTAGGAACTACCTGGGTGGCACCATTCATTCAGCATTGTTCTCATCCTGAATGAAGCCAGTTACTTGCTGAGTAGTCAAAATAAATATTAGCAAGATAAGAGAGAAGGAAATAACAAGGACAGACTTACATAAATAATTGCCATGTAGCTACTTGTAACATTAGTGCAGGTTTTTTTTTATGCACAATAGCTTTTTTTACATTTAAAAAAGTGGCTCTGAATAGTAAATATAAATCATGTTCATCTACTTCCACCATGACAGAGTCTGCTTCAGCAACACAGTCTGCAAGATTTATTGTATTAGACAACTGTTTTAGAGCCACAGAAGCTGTTTGGGGAGTAGATAAGCAGCCTGACTTGAGAAAGCTAAGTTTACTTCAATGTGGTCTTTATGCGTAAGTCATTCTTCCTGGGATCATTTCCTGAATGAAATAGTCTGCTTTGCAGCATGTTTTAGTACCATTTGTTAGAGGTGTTCTGTGCCTAAACTGTAAGCAAGAACTCCAGACTTCAGTACCTCAGGTCTCCCCTGAAAGGCAAGTAATAACTATGAAAGGACTTTATAATTTAAGGTGAAAAGCATGATTATGAGCCTCAAAACTCTAAGTGCCAAAAAACATTTTAAACAGAAGACTGACAGGCCTGTCAAGCAGTAATGTGTCTGTATTTGCATCTGACCTGAAAGCACTTTCAACATCTGCAAGAACAACAAAAAAAATCAGTCAAGAAAAGCTGTCTTGGCCCTCCCTGGTGGCGCAGTGGGTTAAAGCACAGCACTGAGAAGCTAAAGCCACTTCTGCATGAGTTCGATCCCCACCTGCCCCGGAGGTGACCACCTGGCGTGGCAGACCTCTCCTGACTGGCCCGCTGCTCCCCTAAGCAGTGTACTTCATAGATCTGCCTGTTCTGCTCCCCACTCTGTCTTTGGTGAAGCCTCTCACTGCCCCTGAGCCTCTGGCCTGTACCCCAGTTCTGTATGCGCAAATAAATAAATCTTTAAAAAAAAAAAAGAAAGAAAGAAAGAAAGAAAATTGTCTTGGAACCAAGGATTAACCACACAGCAAACTGCCTAGTGAAGGTGGGAGAACTACCACCCTGAGTCTTTGTTTCCCCAAATTGGACATTCTTTGGAATTAGCTGTATCTTTAGAGTTACATGTCTGTTTTCTTGCAAGACAAGAGGAATGAAAAGAATGGGTACACATCTTGTTAACTACAGTAAATCCACACACACTGGGTCACAGATGAAAACTGAGTTGTCCATCAGTTTGTGTGTATATCTCCTTTGTAAGTACATTTGTGATCTGCTTCCTTCTGATCTGGTCATGGTATTTATACTCATTTCTTAGAATAAGAGGTTGGAAAAAAAGATACCAGTTTCATTAGCCTGACAGTAAGTAAAAGTCTCTGTTGACAAAGTTAGGATAGCTGGAGGTAAAATTATTTTAACCTTGTATGAAATTAATGCATAGATCTTGCAAAGGCACTTGCAAATTAGGAAGGGAAAAAAAAAGAATAACTGTTTCTGTCTAATAATCTGTCATTATTCTCAGCTAGCACTGTATATGTAACCTAATGTGGATTCACCAGATTTGATTGGAAATCATCTTACAACACTATCTTTTGTGTTAAAAATTATTAAACATGTACCTTTGTAAGAAAGTTTTAAAATATTTTGCAGTATTTTCTAGATATGCTTAAGTCCAGTTTCAGTTGGAGTTAACATAAGAAGCGCTCTCTTGAAGCTACTTACAGAATGAAATGTCTGTAGGGGTTGCTAAATTGCATGCTTTTGAGGTAATTTCCTAAGGAAGAAGCCTTTATACCTTACTATGAAATCCCTTGGACACCTCCTTTGGAGGTAAAGTTGACTTTCATAAACAACATAATGATTACATGTCAAAGAAAGAGTGATAACTCTGGGTCTTCAAAGAAATAGAAGTAGCCCGTAAGGTTTCTGTCTTTCTGTTGACATGTAAAACATAAAATTAACCCACAAAGACATTTTGAAAATATACTTTCTTTGGCAAAGGTGGGTAATTATCTTCAACATTACAAAGCAACTATTGCTTCATTGTTTAAAATATTCTGTTTATTGCTGTTTTGTTAGGGAAGAACATCCAAAAATGTAATAATGTTGATGAAAATCATACTAGATGCTATGGAGGAAACAGTAAGCAATCTCTTAGTCAACCTTACCAGGAATTCAATTATTATACATTATAAAAGGACAAATTCACATATGTGAGCAAAAAGTCTTTAAATTAGAACTCAGAAAAACCTAAATCTCTTCACATTTTTGACTAACACCATGGACAGTTGAATTGTCTTCTGCCTGTTCTTTCTGCTGTGATTTTCCAACTTAGTACAAATGAGACTCACTACTATTCATGAAACAATTTATCACCTGATGGTAGCTTAGTGCAAATGTCCTATAGACTGAGGGTTCTATTTTGTTAATTAATTTACTGGGTTATTTTAAGAACAAATACGTTAAAATAAAAATTTGAAAACTATTTCTTCAAAAGTTATTCATTGTGCAAATTTAAAATATTTTGAAGACTTATTTATTTAGTTAAGTGTATAGAAGAACTGGGGTGCAGGCCAGAGATGTAAGGGGTAAGAGTATTCACCAACAACAGAGTGGGGAACAGAACAGGCAAATTGACTGAAATCACTGCTGAGGGGAAGTAGCGGGTGAAACAGGAGAGGTCTGCTGTGCAATGTGGGTCAGCTACCTTGCCAGGGAGGAACTCAGGTCAGGTGACAGCACTGAGACTTAACCCCTGCACCACCAAGGAGGCCCCAAATATAATGTTTTGAATTAGTTACCAAGACAGTGTGATATTTCTTTTGCTTCTACTTTGGCAGGAAACATTTACTATGGAGACAAGTTCATTCAAAATATATAGGAAATGATCTAGAATAGCTTGGCAAATTATTATTATTTGTTTTTATAAGATATTTGCTGAGATCTTTGTGTGTGTGTTGTGTGTGTGTGTTTGGAAGGACATCTGCAGCATCACAGTGAATTTGTTAGGGGTTTTGGTTACTAGAAATGTTTAGTTTTTAAAACTACCTTTCTGCATTTTTCTGTGATTTTTTTGTGAAAAGCATGTTTTGCTTTTATAATTAATATGAAAACTACACAAAATAAAAAACAAAACAAAATCAAATTAAGTGATGAAGTTTCCTATTTAAATTACTTGCGGCTTAAAATGTCATCAGTATGCTTTTTCAATGTTGCCAGCTTTTTCTTTCCAGCCCAGATATTTAGGCTTTTGTTTCCAAGTCATTTCCCTGAAGTCGGAGGTAAAGGGGTACAGAGATGCCTCCTGGGAATTTAGGTCACTTAGATCAAGGCAAGAAACCTGCGTGCTAAAGCAGCTTTCATTGTCTGTGGATTAAACATATTAGTCCTTATTGTAAATATGAGAGCATCAACTGTGGGTTCATGTTCCCCTTTTGGAGAAGTGTGAGGGGAAACTGACAAAACTTAATCCTAAAATGACCTAATTCTGAGTCATATGTAGTCACCTCAGAAGATGTTGGTTGAACTGGTTTTTTTGTCTTATGTGTTTTTTTTTTTTAATTTCATTTGTTCAGATTTGTAAATAAATCAACGGTTCATGCTGTCATTGGAATGCTGAATAATGAATGGATTCAGCAGAAGTTAGTTGATTTTTGACGATAGGAAACCTGAAATGTTTTCTTTTTTGAGGATTTAAAGTATATAGAAAGAATTTAATATAGGAAGGGAAATTCTTTATCAAAAGACTTTAATTTACAAGTTACAACTTGTGTTTCCAAAGGCACTACTTTGAGCCCTGATTAAGCTTTGGTGATAAGTGAATCCTGAAGGCAATACAAATTTCTTTATTGTTCAGGGCACCAAATCCCATCCATCAATGGTTTCCAAGTCCCCAAAGCTAAGAACTCTTTCTACTAAAAATATTAAACATCAGAATCTGTGTAATAGTTGTTGATTAAGGAAATAGGTAATACCAGAAAATTATTATAAATTCACTACATCTTTGAAATACATGTTTTATTTATTTATTTATTTATTTTAAAGATTTATTTATTTGTGCATACAGAGCTGGGGTACAGTCAGAGGCTCAGGGGCAGTGAGAGGCTTCACCAGAGACAGAGTGGGGAGCAGAACAGGCAGATCTACGAAGTACACTGCTGAGGGGAGCAGCGGGCGGGTCAGGAGAGGTCTGCCACGCCATGTGGTCACCTCCGGGGCAGGCGGGAATCGAACTCATGTGGAAGTGGCTTTAGCTTCTCAGTGCTGTGCTTTAACCCGCTGCGCCACCAGGGAGGGCCTAAATGTTTTATTTTTATTTTTTATTTTTTTTTAAAGATTTATTTATTTATGCATACAGAACTGGGGTATAGGCCAGAGATGTGGAGGGTGAGAGGCTTCACCACAGACAGAGGGGGGAGCAGAACAGGCAGATCATTGAAGTACACTGCTGAGAGGAGCAGCGGGCGGGCCAGGAGAGGTCTGCCACGCCATGTGGTCACCTCCTGGGCAGGCGGGGATCGAACTCATGCTGTAGTAGCTTTAGTTTCTTAGTGCTGTGCTTTAACCTGCTGCGCCGCCAGGGAGGGCCTAAATGTTTTATTTTTTAAAGTCCCAACAGCATCCTTTTACATTTGAAAATATAGCTTACTTATTAGGAACCTAAATAAATAAAGCCACAAAACAGAAATCTCCAATTTTTCTATAAGAACATCAAATGTTTAAAGACATACAGCTATGATAACTGGACAATTTTGTAACATGCAATCTAATGAAGACATCATATTGTAGAAACAAATAAGGTATATTGACAAAGTGATATGATTCAAATCATTGAAATATCCACAAAGTAGTTTTGCCATTTGTATATTGGGTGCTTGGTACTCAGAGACTAACACTCACGTGGCCTTTCCATTATTGATTCAGGCAACACAAAGTAGTTAGAGCACACATGGACTCTGCCTTCCTTGAAAGCATTCTGACACTGTGAGCAATGGGCTGGAACCCACATTCCACACTTCTGAGTATTATTAAGCATGTACACATTGTTGGAAATCAAATCTCTAGAACTTTTTCACATTACAAATCCAAACTATACACCCACTAAACAATTCTTCTTTCCCTCCTCCCAGCCCCAGGTTATGAGTATTGTTTTTTCTAGTTTATTCCATTATGACCAGAAAAGATAGTTGTGTGATCAGTCTCCTTGAATGTGTGAAGATTTGTATTGTATAATAAGGTAGTCTATTCTGGAGACTTTCGCTGTACTTGAGAATATGTATTCTTGTTGGATGGAGGGTTCTGCATTTCTGTTAGATCTATTTGGTTTATACAATTATTCACATTCTCTATTTCCTTCCTTATCTTCTGTCTGGTTGTTGTAATTAACCTGATGAGACTTCAATAACAAAAAAGCAGTTCTTACCTGATAGCTGGATATATGGGTTTAAGAAACTACTCCTTAGCAGTGAGGAAAAGGTGTTGAAATGCAGCAGGCTGAGAACATACCAGTGGCAAGAGAGAGGCTGCTAAACAGAAGGCCACTTCTGGATCAAACCAAAATGAAGGTGGTGGATTGCCAGGCACCAAAACCAAAAAAGAAGCTAGTGCTAGAGAACCACAAATAAATGAGCCAGGTCTAGGGAAAGGTGGCCCTTTCCCTGCTGTTCTTCCGGTATAAACCAGGTAAAACAAAGAACAGGATTATGAGTTCTGGATGCAGATACTCTGGTTATTGACTGCTCAGTAATTTACTACATTGGAAAGGAGACATTAGTTTAGGACTAAAGGAATTGGGACCTCATTTAATGCCAGTGTAGTAGAAAAATCTGTGTTCCTTGCAGAGAGGTAGCCACTGTTATGGCTGTGTTGACTTGGTGACCAGTGAAATCCCCTGCAGTCAGCTTTCCCTCATGTGCCTGTGAAATGAAGTGTCAGGCTCTTCTTTCCTACAAGCTTAGGCCTGCTTCTGGTGAGTTCATTCAGGAAGGTTTGCTGAGGTTATGAAGTGACGTGAAGCTTCCTGAGCAGGATTTGTTTTAGACCTATTTCTGTTTGGTGGGGGGAGGGAAATCTGTTTAAACCTTTCCAAAAATCTGGAAGAAGGAAGAAAAAGCTACCTCTTGTTAAGTGTTAACATATTTGCCATATAGTAACTGCTCAATAAATGTTAGCTACTATTGTTTTAACTTTTTTTTAATTTCACTCAAGTCTTTAAATGGTGTGGCTTTTTTTATTTGAAGTGTAATTGACATACATTATTTTAGTTCCAGATGTATAACATAATGATGCCTCAAACATTTGCCAAGATAAGTCTATTTACCATCTTTTCTTAGCAACTTTCAACTTGCAATACTATATCATTGGTTAATAGTCCCCCATATTATTATGCTACCAATACTAGCCCTCAAAAAAAGGGTGGAAGCATTTAAACATATACACCACCACATTTCCGACATCAGTGCAAACTGCTTATCCTATGGACTTAAAGGTATATTTGGCTGAATTATTGAAGGACAAATTTGCCAAGCAGTAGAAAAGAAGAATATTGTTAATTTTACTTTATCTATTATAGCCAGCTAGCAAGGGTTGCCTGTGTACCTGCAGTGCTTAGCCAATTAAGAAGTTGCCCAGCCTTCGCCCAGATACACCCATCACAAGATTTACATGTACTTGGTAAGATTTCATTTTCATGACAAGGAAGGGAATAGAAATCTCCCCATGCTTCCCACTCAATCTTAACAACTCATATTCCTCTGAATCCACATTTTATCCTATGTTCCAGTTTCTAGTGACATAGATCCAAGATTCAGCTTCTTAGATGATTTCCACAAAAGATCAATTTGAACCAATGATTTCATGCATTACAACACATTCCTGAATTTTCACAAGGTTGTGGGAAGAGGTCACATCCCATTTTCCCAACTCTACCCAACTCACTTTCTTTTTTTGCTCTGACCTCCCCAAAGTAACAAACAATCCTTGCTCATTGGAATGAACCCTTGAAAAGAAAGTTTTATTCTTAATTAAAATCATCAAGATATATTTTCCAAACAAAAACAGTTCTTACTGAAAAATCTGTTGTAGGTGTCAGACAAATAATACTTTCAATCCTGTGTCTTTCTGCTAGGCTTCATTGTATGTTCACATTTAGGAACTACTAATTCTTCATCTATGTTTGTAAAAGGAAGTGTATAGGAATGAAACTTTGAGCAAAGATGACACTTGCCAATCAACCATAAATGAAATAACATTAACACTCATATTGATAATTAATGACAAAAACATAGTGAATTTGCAGTAATTTTAATGTGAAATACTGTTTAAAATTTCAAAATTATTCTGAATACTTAAGTATTCACAATCAGTAGATTTTTTTTTTTACTTTTAGCTCTATTTATTTCATTAAATCCAGAGATTGTCATTAAGGCATACAATTTGAAGTTCTGGTGTATAGGAAATTTATTTCCTCAAATAATATCTTTCTAAGAAAAAAACTACTCTTAATATTATCAAATTATTTAGTTAGAAAATTAGCAATGAATAAAAATGCAAGAAGACAAGCATTTTTTCTGTTTTGTTCACTGAAGTATCTCAATTCCTAGAGCAACATCTGGCCACTCTCAATCCGATTTGGTAAATTAATTAACATAGAACACTTTATAGAACTTCATTTATCTGATGAACACTTATTAAGTATCTATTTTATGTCTAGTTGAGTTTAGGTGGACATATTCAACTTATCCCATTTTATTTTTAGGTTCCAAGTGAGTGCAATTTCCATGACTTTCTGAGAGAGATAAGCAGCTTCCCCTTGACAACCAAATGCTTCTTCTTTTTTTTTAATCTTTCCTCACAACTCAGCCTTCCCCAGCTTACTGACATATGTCTGAATGACCAGTATCTTTTCAGAACTGTATGGCATTCCTAATCACAAATTCATGATAAGGCCAGAATTTTTTAATCATTTTCAAGGAACTAACAGTTCCATGTATTTAGACATAATAATTTTTTAAGTATAGTTTCCTGTGAAATTAGGTTTTTATATTTTTCACTGACAAATGTTGGTAATAAATTTTTTATTTTCATTTGACATCTTTTCAGAATGATTTTTTTGTGTTTCTGTCCTTTTTATCAGTACATGGCTAAACTGACATCTAACTACAAACTAATTAGCTCATGCAAGTCTCACAAAATAAAATCTCTATGACATAAATATTATTATTGTATTTATAATATGGATGGAAGACAAGCGTTACAGAGCCATAATGAAATGAATTTGAGCTTGTTAGTTGTGACTCAAATTCTTATCCACTCTACTATTACATTGCTTTTACTTGTACCATTTTCATTCCTACTTCTTTTACTGTTTTAGCTTGTTTCTTTTGTTGGTCTACAGCACAGGAGAAAATTTAGCGGTGGGAAGATTCTTATTTTTCTCCACGGTTGCTGCAGAAATATATGCTTAACTTAAAATGAGGTATTCATTCCTGACCTACCAAATACCCCTTCCTGACTTTCCCCTTCCTAAGAACAGTCCAGTTCTCCTTTGGGGAATAAGTCTTCCCCACTGTGCAGCAGGCATGGGGTCTCAGTGGAATCGACCCCATTTCCAGTTCCAGGTGTGCATCCTGACTGGTGTCCTTGGACCTGTTCATGTAATTCCTGATGGTGAAGAAGGAAAGGGTAAGGCATTTAGATTAGCATCTATCAGTGCATGACTTCATCTGACTTCAGTAATGGATTGATTCTGGTTGGTCCAGAGTGAAATTCAAGCACTAACACCGTGATAGAGGGAGGAAAAAGCCTCTTAGTAGTGCATATGCAGATGAGTATGAAATGGATGCAGCTATTTTATCTTCATGGAAACCAGGCCATGACAGGCTATACATGGAGGGAAACAAAGCCAAATGAACTGCCAAGAAATACAGCCAGATTCCAGGTCAAACCATGACTAAAGTACTACTCAGTACAGCTCAACTAATATTTATATATGCTAACAAATGTATTCTGTTGTTTGAATAGGTTTTTAGGTTACCCAGAATTAATATCACCCAAATTAAGATAACCACTCTCACTTTTATTTCTAAATTTAAACTTTTCTTTACCAAGAATATTCTCCCAATTATTTTCTTTTGAAAGGTAACTCTTATGTTTAATTGTGTGCTGGAATAATGTTAATTTTAAAAACTCATTTGAATTTGTTTCTAGGTTTCTCTGACTTCCTAGTCTTTTCTTTCTCAGTGTTCAATTCACTTGAAATTCTTTCCCTGAGACCCACTTATTAGTGTAATGAATTATCACAGTTCAAAGTCAACAGGAGCAAAGTCACCTCCTAATTTTACCTTGCAAATTAATTAGTTCCTGCCAGTAAGCTATAAATATAATATGGATTTGCCTTCATCAGACCACAAAAAAACATATAATGTTAGTGGTGGAAGAAACTTTAGGAGTCATCTAATCCTACTTAATTATTTTACAGATGGGAATACAGGAGCCAAAAGAAATTAAGTGACCTGCTTAAGGTCACACAGTTAATGGCAGATCTCCTGTGATGTCTGACACTTTCCATTATATCATGCCTTCTCAGATGCAATGAAGCCTACCAAAATTAAATAAATAAAACTCAGTATTTCAGGGAACTGGTATAATTCCATACTGTCTGATATAGTCAGTGTGCCATAAACCATGGAGGTAACATTTAAGTGCCACTGATTAAATTGAATGGATTTGCAAGTCTCATTGCAAATTAATATAATTTTCTCTGTTTAAAATTGATGTGAATTTTTTAGTCACTGAAAATTGACTTTTTAATTCTTCATGGATGGTAAAGTTGGCCTTTAATGACAGGAAAATTCAATGGCGATATAATATAGATTGTTTTTATAAAATAACAGAAATTTCAGGTATGGAAGAACAGTATTTCTATTTCTAGTATACTTTTCTTTCCTTGCTATAAAACAGTGATGTTTAATTATTAAAATATTTTTTTCACATGCTTTCTATAGAGCAGATAGACATTCCTCTTTTGTTCTTCTCCTCTGTAGCATGACTCTTAAATTTCTCTGATCTTCAAAATCAGCCTGGGGGCTGTCTAAAAGTGCAGAATCTCAGCTATATCCACAAGCAGAACTTCAGAAAGAGTTCTCAGATATCTGTATTGTTTTAAAAGATCCTCTGCTGATTCTTCCAGTTGGCCAAGTATAAAAAACAGCTTTATAGCATTCTATAAAATATGTATCTGGAAATGTTTTAACATTAAAAGAAAACTCCGGCATATATATACACACACACACATGCTCACGCGCGCGCACACACACACACACTCATTCTGTGAATAATGGCTGATGACTGGAATAGTTACCAAGAAAGTAACAGCTCAGGGCTGATAAAAATAAGGAGGCCGACAAAAGCTGACTCTAAGATACACTTCTCCAGAAGATGCATCAATATTTATGGATCTAAGAAAATTTATGTAGTTAAGAAAAAAGTTTCTAATTAAGCCACCATGCCAACAGTTGTATACCTTATCATCCCTATTTCCAGATGATAAAAGCATACATTTTAAAATTGGTAAAGTACAGTAAGTTCTTCTCTCAAAATTAGGGTTATAATGGTGTCTGTCAAAATTAGGGTTATAATGGTGTCTGTCATGTCGAACTGAGTAAAAAAGTAGCACTAGCTTCTAGAATACTGGAAGAAAGGGAAACCCACATTAATGATACTAGCAGTGTCACTAAATCATCTATGTGAGTTTTACATGCATCTATATCTAAGACTTTACTGAATTAAAATTCTACCCTGCTGAGTTTTGAGCTACCATGATATCTTGGGGCATTTTGGACAAAATTGATGGCAGAATGAGCCCCTTTTCCTGTAGGTCTGGACTTTGCTGCATGCCACACACACAGAAGTACACACATGTCTTAGAGAGGTCACTGAGAAGCAAAACATTAAAGTTAAATATGCCAAAAACAAATTCACCATGTCATAGGGTTGACACTCAATTGTCAGTTGTTACTGTGCATTGATGTTGGAGACTTTAACTTTTAAAGATTCATACTAGCATTGCTTAGACCACATACAGGAGTTGCATATCATCTGTGAGGTTCCCATATCTAACAGTAGAGATGATTTTAATATCAAGATTTATCAGTTTTTCCTTTTAATAGGTTGAGTTACTTTAAAATACAGAATAATTTGTAGTCTCACAGTAGAAAAAATAAAAAAATCCTTTTTCTGTTGTTTCTTTTTGGTATTTTTATGAATATCACAATTTGAATTTATCACAAATATATCACAAATATATCACAATTTGAATTTATCTGACTTTATTTCATAACTTCTCATATTACTTATGTGGACACAATATTCTTCCTTATTTATATTCATTTTATATATTTTATTTTATTTTTTTTTTTTTTAAAGATTTTTTTTATTTGTTAATACAGAACTGGGGTACAGGCCAGAGGCTCAGGGGCGGCGAGAGGATTCACCAGAGACAGAGTGGGGAGCAGAATAGGCAGATCGACGAAGTACACTGCCGAGGGGAGCAGCGGGCGGGTCAGGAGATGTCTGCCACGCCATGTGGTCACCTCCGGGGCAGGCGGGAATTGAACTCATGCTGAAGTGGCTTTAGCTTCTCAGTGCAGTGCTTTAACCTGCTGCACCACCAGGGAGGGCCCATTTTATATATTTTAACATCCCATTCTGATACTCTGTCAACTCTTCCTTCCCCTATGCTGTTGGCTTTTCTTAAATGTATGTTATTATTGGATTGTGCATTCTTTTGGATCACAGAGAATATTTAATAAATCATCATAAGTATCTATCTGTATTTTCTTTGGGCACTGCTGCCGTAGCTGGCATGCCACACTGTTTTCTGTGCAAGTGATGTAGGGGATTGGCATACTACTGAAAAGAGGTTGTTTTCGACATACTACTGGAAAGAGCTTGTTTTCATGACCTTGGGTGCTCCTTTGCAATCAGGGTGTCCATTTTCATTATGCCTAGTTGGCAGTAGACTGCTGCTTTAGGTTTTGAAGTCCAAGATAGAGAGATGAACACAACTCAACATGCCTTCTGCTCCTTACTGCTGACCTTCAAACATGATCCTACCCCATGCCCAGGACCCAGTTATGCTTGTCTTTCTCTACCTTTGCCTATTAGAAATCCCCTGAGCACAGTCTTGCCCATATTTCACTATTCCTATAACTGCCTCAGCTCCCCAACATTTTTGCTTTCTGAGTTCTCTGCTTTATTTTCAAGACTGGTTATATGTTTATGCATGTTTACTTGTCTTTAGAGGTTTGGTAAAGGATGGTTGAATCCAGTTTGCTCTCTGCTTTTCTCACTGCACCATGTTGCAGGGAACTGCAGCTATGTCCCTTTGTCTAATTTTCATCACTTCGTCACTAATGGGAGACTCTGGCAAAAGATTGGCAGGCTGGCAGAGGAGAAAAGTCAGGGTGTTTCTCCCCTTTCTCTCTGTTTCATTTAACATCTTTGGCAATAACCCTGTTTCCTCCTTCATCACCTACTTATTCCCTCCTTTTAGGTATCCAGGCCAAGCTATGCCTATTATCATGTTGTCCTACCACTGAGCTCCAATACCAAAGCTTAGAAATAGTGGCCCTGCTGTGTATATCTATTTCTCTCATTTCTCCTATTTTACTTCTCTACATTTGCATCATAGGGTAACAAGTCTCCAGGTTTATGTTCTTTTTAAAGTACATAGAATGACATGCTTTCTTGATAGTCCCTAAATGATGCATAGTGAAGGACTAAAACATTTTATCAATCTTACTTCTTGAAATAAGCATCTAGAGAGATTACTATATTGCATGAACACAGTTTTAAGTGCTACCTAAAATCATCTAGGATGCTATGAACCTACTTTCTATTTTGAGTTCAGAAATGCTTATCTAAGTGATTTGATAGAGCAGCTAGGACAATTACACAATCTGCTTTCCAGTGTGTCTGCAGCCCTACCTTGGAGACAGTGATTGTTATTTACCCAAGGCTGTTCATTTTCATTTTAATATTTTGAACTTGGTCTGGATATAAAGAAAAAAGTTTTCAACTTATACTGTACCTGTTTCTCCTGTCAAAATAATTTTAATGTCGCCTCCAGCCAGAGTTTGACAGTTCAGTGAGTCATTTCTGTGCTGCCATATTTGGAGTGAAATACATGGATTCAACCATCGAGAGACTTTTGTCTTATCTACACATTTTAATTGCTTTGTCTAATACTGTACCGGTACTTACTGCCTGTTTAACAGAGGAAATCCAAGTTGCTATATTTTATTTTTCCAAAGAATTCCTTCCCTACATTTTCTCATGGCAAGCAAGGACGAGTTACAGTCATGTAAGTTATATACTTTCAAAACCTTTACCCTTTCAAGAATCATCAGTAGTTCCTCCTCTGATTTACTCCTGGCTCTCAATTAAAATTATGTATTACAGTTGATACACAATTATGTACATACGGTTACAAAATTATGTACATACAGTTGATACAGTTGTATGATACCTTTAACAATACAGTGGCTAAGTGACTCCCCAAAGACCGCAAAACACCATATATAACTTTTGACCCCAACCAAACTTAATTATTAGTAGTTGCTGTTGACCCCAAATTTATCAACTACATAAACAATACATATTCTATTTGTTCAATGTTACATACTTTATTCCTACAATAAAATAATCTAGAGAACAAATACTATTCTGAAAATCATACAAAAGAGAAAATACATTTACAGTGCTCTACTATATCTATGTCCTAAGTGTACATCATCTGTTTACATGAAAATCTGCCTGTAAGTGGATCTGCACAATTTAAACGGGTTGTTCAAGGGTCAACTATTTTAAATGGAATGATTCAATATTACCTATTACCTAGTTCAACATGATATTTTTTAACTAGGGGCTTTTGAATGGTCCAACTTCTTTTTTCTCATGAGTATTAACACTTCTGACACAAGGACTTTTGTCACCCAGGTGATGGGTGTTCACAGGAGTACTTAAAGCAGAGCTATTTCAAAGTGATCTTTTTTTTTTTTTTAAAGATTTATTTA
>NW_004567108.1:31528415-31568065 GCF_000260355.1 Condylura cristata | reverse complement strand
TTGAACTCATGCAGAAGTGGCTTTAGCTTCTCAGTGCTGTGCTCTAACCCGCTGCGCCACCAAGGAAGGCCAGGCTACAGCTTATTTTATGAGTTAAACACTCATTATAATTAAATATGGCACCTAAATTTTCAGTTTGTATCTTCCTCCTCTAAATTTCAAAAAAATCTTCAGATTTTTAAAAAGTCTCTGAGAAACTAGTTTGACAGTACATAGAGACTTTTGAAAAATAACCTATAACTCAACAAATTAAAAAAAACTATTGGTTTATTCAGCCTAAAAGACATTTTGAAGATGGCTGAAGAACTGCTACAGGCTAAGAGGAAAAGTTATTTGCTTTTCTGGAATTTATGATACCTGTTTCTTCATTCTGCACAATCTCATTCACCACCATTTTATCCACCTGTCTGGATGAACAAGATAAATCAGACGCTTTATCAAAGAGATTCGTTCCTATGAAAACTGTCCTATGAGGGGTGAGGGAGGGGGAATAGCATGTCGGGAGGTACCTGCACCCTTATGACTAAGACCTTTACCAAAGGAAGTACTTTCTGTACATCACTCCATGCAGTACCCACCAGCTCTCTGTCTGGAACTACCACTCTCAAGTAATCACCACAAATATGTGGTGGGCAAAATTGGCAGGCTGTGTTAAGTGCTTATGCTTCAGAAAACTCTTTTATTCTTGGCCAGACAGGATTCCACTGGGACAGTCAATGTGGCCACATTTAGCATCAACTTTTAGCCCAACTCATTCCTTCCTGCCTGAGTTTCTGAGCCACATATGCTTTAATCATTCCAGCCCACTGATTCATTGAAAAATAAACACTGAGGTGATAATTAATTAGAAAGGCTGCATATTCGTTTCCTTCAAGTTAAGTGTTTCTTCCTGCCAGAAGTTGGCTTTCAGAAAAGAGGTGTGTAATCTTCATGTTTTGGTTTACACTGGTTTCTTTTTCATCGTATTCTGCAAGTGTTCATACCTGCGGCTTAATATTCATAATATTTTGCTTGGATTTTTAACTTTGTTTAAAACCTATATAACTTCCACAACCAGTGAAGACAATCTAGATGAAAGCGCTCAACCACGTCCACTCACCAAACCAATTTGTTGCTGTTTTCTTAGGTTTTTGATTCTCCCACCTGTGTGGCTATGTTCATGTGAGGCCCAGTTCAGAAATGGATGGGAAAATCTTGCCTAACTAAAGGAGTGTTAATCATTTCCATTTAATAGAGGGAACATTTTTATTGCTATTTTACTGATGGAATCTTTCCCCCAAGGCAAGAAACAATAACAAAATCCCTCCTACTCGCCTTTCTCAAAAGAATTCTAATCTGTCTGGGAAATAATCACCCCCAAGAGAAGTTTGTTGAATGCCCTGGGGGAAGGGAGGAGAGGTACTCTTTGGTAATATGCATTTTATCAGGAAAAAATGAAGCCTTGATTTGCACTCAAAGGATCTGGGTTCTAGTTCTAAACTGCCAAGCATCAGCTGTGATCTTGAAGAACAATCATTATTATTGAACATCTGAAATTTGCTAGGCATTTACAGTCATTTGTAAAAATGCCAATAATGTTATAATCATTATTAAACCCACATTTTATAGATTAAAATGAAATAAAACACCGAGAAGTTCAATGAGCTGCTCAGGTACTAACAATTAGCAATTTGTGGAGCCAGGAACTAGCCCCAGGTTTTAGAATTTTGGTCTCCAAAGCCAGCTGCCATCTCATTACATTATGACAAGTAATTTTCCTCTTTTGGGTTCAGTTTTGATTTATTTTAATCTGAAAAATAAGATGATTGGGTTAAACCTTAAAAAAAATCTTTGAACTCAGATACCTTGTGATCCTATAATTGTGTCTAAACCTTAAAAGTGTAGAGATTATAGTTGGGTTCAGTTCAGCCTAACAATGCACATATTTATAAAATAAAGTTGAGGAGCACTGGATAGGATGCAGTATGAGATTAGGGGTCTGGTATTAATCTGGAAAAGTTTCTGACCTAAACGTTTTTCATCTGGTACTGGCAGGAAGAGACATGATGTAGGGTGATGGGAGAAGGTCAGCTCCAGCTCAGAAGGTCTCAGGAAAACCTTGGTGGGGAGGATTCAAAGCGAGAGACCTTTAGTAGGTGTCTGAATGAATGACAGACTCTGGATCAAGCACCCGTACTGCGGAAATTGAAAAGGGGCCCTTCTCTCAGTATTATTCTCTCCATGGGAATTCAATAAACAGTTATTGATTGACTGGTTGGTCAAGGTGAACTGGACTGCAGAATTGCTTTGAAGCCCACATTCATAAACTATAATTGAGAAACATGATTCAAATCACAGAAAACCACAGGGGAATGTTTCCATTAGAGTTTGACAAAATATAAAGTTTCCTTTTTGCTGTTTAATGTTGACTCATCCCAATTAATTTTTTTTTTAATTTCCATTTAGGAGATGTCTATTTTGTAGCTATGTATAATTAATGTTTAGCAACTTTCTTTTCAAATCTTAAAAATATTCCCTAATGTTGACAGTTGTAGCTTTTCTAGTGTGTTAAGGGGAAAAGGGCACATTTATAAATACTGTTCTATTAATTTCCCCTGATAAATTGGACTGTCTGACTATTAAGAAAGGAAATCTAATATCACAGGATGACTAGCGACAGCATAAATAAATGCAGCATGCAGATTCCAGCCCAGCTTTGTAGAGTGAGCTCTTCATGTTAGTCTCCTCTGACACAGTATTAATCATTCTCTCCTGAGTAACTAGAAAGATACAATTGTTAAACTTACAAAAGCAATCCTAGGCCCTTCCCTGGTGCGCGTGCGCAGTGGGTTAAAGCACAGCACCAAGAAACTAAAGCCACTTCAGCATGAGTTCGAACCCCGCAGGACCCTGAGGTGACCCACATGGCCTGCAGACCTCTCCTGACCCGCCCGCTGCTCCCAAAATAGTGTACTTCGTCAATCTGCCTGTTCTGTTCCCCTCTCTGTCTCCGGTGAATCCTGTCGCAGCCCCTGCCTCTCTGGCCTGTACCCCAGTTCTGTATGCATAAATAAATAACTCTTAAAAAAAAATAAAAAAGCAATCCTCCCTACTATGTTCCGGCATTGTTTGCTAGACATTTTATGTATTTTCTTTAATCATCAAAGTGATTCCTTACGATTAGTGGGGATTTCAGGACAAAGATTTCAGTAACATGTCCTACATGGCAAAGCCAGATTACAGCAATGGTCTGTTTGAGGTCCAGCCCCTGCTACTTCTCTGCTGCTTATATTTGACGTAATAGACAAATGTCTGTGCTTGTTCTCTCACAAGAGTCATTGACATGATCTTCAGTAAATTATTCAGAATATCTTTAGATGACTTCTTTATGGAATCGATTGGTATGCACCATAAAACACCACCACTCCAAAATATTTCTCTCACCTTGACCTGCAAAGAAATTTTCAGTGTTGAAGTTAATGGATGAAACTATAATGAAAGGGAATAGTTGCAAGAAAGGCTTACCAGAACATTAACGTTAGTATTTTTTAATGATTCACTGATTTTTTACATATTTCTATGTGTAATTCATTAAAATTTCAGTCCAAATACTCAAAATTCTTTTTATTTTTATATAACTTATATATTTTTATAGTATTGTTCTTTTTTTTCCAAAGATTTATTTATTTATGGATATAAGAACTGGGGTGTAGGTGGTAAGAGGATTCACCAGAGACAGAATGGGGAACAGAACAGGCAGATCTACTGAAATGCACTGCTTAGTGGAGCAGCGGGCAGGACAGGAGAGGTCTGCTGCGCCATGCGGGTCACCTCCCTGGCCAGGGATCCAACTCGTCCTGCAGTGTCTACGGATAGTTACATAGTGTTGCACTTTAACTCTTGTGTCACCAGGCAGGGCCCCAACATTGTTCATTATTGTACAATGTTTGCTTTCTCCTCTCAGCTGCAGTCCCCATAGAATTCCCACCACCAATTCACCCATGCACCATTGCCATGGTCCTTGATTCCTTTCCCTTTTCCTTCCCTGCAGAATTTCTCTGATTTATGTTGCCTGTTATTTTTTTTTTATTCATTGTTATTATTTTTTCCATGATCTCTTATTTGGTTCCCCTATATTCCTCAATCAGTGCAAACATCCAATATTTTTCTCTCTTCTTCTGACTTAATCTCACTGAACATAATCCCTTCTAGCTCCAACCATGTTGCTGCAAGTGGCATCAGTTTCTCTTTTTTATTGCTGAAGAGTATTCTGGTGTGTATACAAAAACAGACACACAGACCAATGGAATTGAACATTACTGTTAGAAATGGACCTATTTGTTAAGAAACAGGCACCTTTGGGGAATCCTTCCATACAGATTAATACTGTCCTTACAAGTGGGGTACAACTTTGTTCCAGGTAAATTCTGTTTACTCCAGAGATGAATGGTGGCAGTGGATACTGCTAACAGCAAGCCCACTGCATTTAAAACTATTTATACATACATGCTATGTGCACATAAACGTGTATGAAACATATATTAGATTCTTCTCATTTGACAAGTTTTTAATTAATATTCATCCCAATTCAACTTTCTAAGGAAAACCAAGTTAATCTATAATTCTCTTAGTTATGTACGTTAAGTAGGTCTAAAACTAGTTTGTTCTTTTCAAAAGATTCATATTCTTTAATAAGAAATGGATGGAATGAATTTACCTTCTACCTCATTTAATGAAGCCAGAGGACTCAGAAATCACAACAATGAGCTTACTTTACTTTATTGAAGAAAAACTATAGATGCCATGGGAGCAGTCAGCAGCTATCCAAATTATGACAACAGAAAGTGAGCTGCATTCTATGAGGAAATTAGGAGACTATGTAGAGCAATCTTACTGGTCTTAGGAATTTGACTCTATTGCAATTCATTAGGTATTGTGATTGTCTGAATCCGTGTCTCTGTGGAAGTTGTTTCCTTTGTTCTTAATGCTGAAGCTAGGTGTTCAAATACTAGAAATGAGGCAGGAGAGGCAAACAGATGTCACTGGTGGATGAGATTAGGGCTAAATCATAAGCTGAAATTTTTTCAAGCCTAAGTAAATGTGTCAGATAAGAAATATGTTTTGGTAAAGACCACCAACTTGATTCCCATCCCCACCCCACACCCACCCCACCCCACCCCCCATGCCCCCAGACACCTCAGAAAGCCTCCCCTACAAAATTGTTGGGGAAGTTTTACTGTTTGGAGACTGGGTAGCATTAGTCAGTAGTAGTATTTAGATCAGTAACAATTCAAAATTAATTTCTCCAAAAGGCTTCTAATTATTGACCTAGGATTTATTTTATTCCTGTACTTATTCTAGCTACTAAAATAATGAATCTGTTGTTCAAAGTCAAAAACAGTTACTTTTTTGTTTTATATATGACTTCATAATTTATACTTAGTCCTCTTCCTACATTACCTCTAATAAGTATGCTTTATGCTTTGCATTTCTTTTTTTTTTCGCAAATTTTTGAATGATGATAACCTTTGCATAAGAGAACTTTTAAATTTCTTGAGATGTCCATAGACTATTTTATTCTTTTGTTTTGAAATTTCTTCTTTTTCTAAAACATAAGACACAAAATTGTGGCTTGCAATTTTTTTTTCAAATTCCATATTTAGTTAGAAAACCAACTCATTGATATACAATAATTGGATCCCATTCTAGAACCATTTTTTCTCAATGCAGGCGAGAGACTTTGGAACACCAAGCATCTCAGGCCTTCAGCCTTTCTTCTCAGAGGGAGAACATGCCCACTACAGTTACTACTGCTAGTTTTATCAAGTAATCTAAATAAAGAATAATATTATTTTGATAACAACACGAAGAGGTAATCTGTGTGTCTATAAACTACTGGCTGATGCTTCTGAAATTTTGTATGTATATTGCCTTCATGTTTTAAATGTCCTAACAGCCTGCCTAGTTATTGCAATGGACCCACCTCTAGAATGTAAACCACATTCACAGGGACAACAGCAATTAAGTATCTGATATTTGAATTATCAAAGATCTTTATCGGTATTATTATATTTATTACAAATTAAAAATTAAAGTTTCATTTCCTGGTGTTGGATTGGGTATTACACAATCAAACCCAACAGATGTGATCTTTTACTGCTACAAATTTCAAAATAAAAATAACTATATCTTCATGTGACTACATATATATTAATTCCATAAATGCAATTTAAATCCTGCTTCAATATATAAAAAAATTATGTAGAACAGAATTCTTTTCAAAGATGACAATTAAAAAAATTCATAGACACTTTGGATTAGAAGTACAAGTAACACTATTCTTTAAACTATTCTACCAGACAAAGTGGATGAATTTCTTTGTTCATCAGAAAGGTCTGAAAGTGAGAAGGGAAGGAAAATGGGAGGGCTGAAGGGGGAAAAATAACTTTTCCTACTGCTCCATGGTGAATCACTAGCCCCCTAATATCTTCAAGAAAGCTAGCTATAGAACCCCAACCTACTTCAGTTTGTGTAGATTAACACTAAATTAATTCACCTGTTCGGTTATTAACTGGCGACAAGGAGAGTGAATGGGACTGTAGTTTGTTTTTTGTTCTTTTTTTAAGATTTATTTATTTGTGCATACAGAACTGGGGTACAGGCCAGAGGTGCAGAGACAGTGAGAAGATTCACCAGAAACAGACTGGGGAGCAGAACAGGCCGATTGAAGTACACTGCTGAGGGGAGCAGCGGGTGGGTCAGGAGAGGTCTGTCTCGCCATGTGGTCACCTCCGGGTCGGGTGGGGATAGAACTCATGCAGAAGTGGCTTCTCAGTGCAGTGCTTAACCCGCTGCACCACCAGGGAGGGCTCGGGACTATAGTTTTTAACAGAAAAGTAAAGAG
This sequence comes from Condylura cristata, assembly GCF_000260355.1. NCBI lineage: Eukaryota > Metazoa > Chordata > Mammalia > Eulipotyphla > Talpidae > Condylura > Condylura cristata. Next base: position 31,561,182 of record NW_004567108.1, on the reverse strand, counting down.
GACTGAAGGAAGAGAAAGTCAGTTTTAATTTCAGAAGTATTGAGTCAGATTTTACTAATACTTGAGAGAAGGGAGGAACCAAACAAAAGGTTTTTCTAGACCTTTCTCAACACAACAGTGAGATTCCCAAAGAAAAGTTTCCTTCACAGAAGACAATCTCCTAAAGGACAATATTAAATGCTGTTTGCACAAGCTAAAAATATTTATAATAACATGTTGACTGTTTTTATGCCATATAGACTTATTTATATGCTTATAGTTCTAAATAAACTTCAGTAGATAATAGCTGAGTTGGTTGTAGACAGGTTTCCCATACACAAGGTTTCAAAATATGGTCATCTCTCAAAATGTTTGAAATTTATGAGGTATTACATATTTCCAAAGTATGTAGATAAATTACGTTATAAATTCCTTTTATGCTGTTACTTACTATGAGTCAGTTCCATTTTCACTCATAAAGTATCATCACTTCCACATGAGAAAATTTGTCTCCTCCTATGGACATTATACAAAAGTAATCAGGAATGCTTCTTCGCCTAGACAATGATCATATTGCTATTAAAATCCTGAGAAAGTGTCAGAGAGAGTAGCTGGCACGAAATATGCAACTAAATGATAAGAGTGTCACAACAAGAAATAAGAGCTGATATCAGAATGAGGAGAGACATGAAGACAAGATATCTGAGTATGTTTGGGGAAGAGCCCGTATTTCCAGAGGGTGAGAAACAGGAGTCTTAGGATCCAGCTCCTGGCACAGATATTGATGTTCCCATGATGGAACAGTGGTCAAGTGCCTTCAATAAGATTTGTATGCAGTGGACATTGACAAGTGGGAAGCAGAAAGGGAGAAGTTGGTGAATGCCAAGTTTGGCTGTTGCTGGCAAATGAGTGTAAGAGAATCCCAAGTTATTAACATGTAAATTGCCAGTCTGCATCCACATACTAGCTCACGAAGAGTCTGACTTTTCTATACCCTTCTTCCTTTTTTGCCACCCACATAGTAGGCCTTGCCTTGTCAGTTGAGTCTTTTGTTTCTCACAATCAAGAAAATCAGTGTGCTTCTGATGCCATGGGGTGAAGTCTCAGTGCTGTCACCCCTACAGTCTGAGTTCAATCCTGGTCAGGGAGCTGGCCTACATATAGCCCTGCAGGCCTCTCCTGTCTCACCACTGCTCCCTTCAACAGTGTATTTCAACAGACTCACCTGGTCTCTTCCCCACTCTGTCTCTGGTGACTCCTACCCTCCATACCTCTGGCCTACACCCTGGTTCTTCTACACATAAATAAATAAATCCTTTTTCAAATGAAATAGACCTAAAAGAATAGAAAATCAGAAAGGCAGAACTAGGCATGTGCCATTGTTAACGGTATGTACTGGAACACAGCAATCCTTACAAAAACCCAATATACAAATTAGAATCAGGTTTCTCTCTTTCTCTCCCTCTCTTTTTCTATCTCTCATCCAAACAAAGTTTTACAATAAGAAGCAGAAGTTTAAAGAAAGTCTCTGCAGATACTTCAACAGTTTTGTAATTTGTACATAAATAGAGTTTACATTTATTGGTCAGTGGGATCAGAATGGATATGGTAGTCGTGGTGGCAGGGTTGGGGAGATTTTCATTAGACAAGTGAAGACAGTGAGGGCTATTGAACAAAGTGGTGATGAGATTAGTATTTTTTAAGAAGAATAATTGAATAGCTCTATTTATATGTGTAATAGAAAATAAAAGATGAGTGAAATCAGTGGAGAAACTTTATAATATGAAAGCTTAATGTAGTGAGGAATTACACTAATGGGGAAGAGAGTGGAAAGAATTATTATGAGAAGCAAGCCATAAGAAAAAGCTGATTTTCAGCTAGAAACAAGTAGGTAAACTTTTTGTGAGTCATTTTTGATGTACAAGTGGAATATCTGGATGAAGATGCCCTATGAAAACTGGCAGTATAAGAGCTAAGAGAGAAGGCCTGTGTCTGTCTTATTCACCTTTTACCAGTGAATCTCTGAGGTTCAGCATATAGTATATGATCAATAAACACTAAATGAATGAAGAAATTCCGTTTAATACTCCATTCGCATTTTAAAATATGCTATTGGATTTTTACGCTTATTTCTCTTCATACATCCTGAGCTTCACACTTGCATTTTTATAGCCCTAGATACTCATTACCAAGACTTGTTATGTGTTAAGTCCTCTATGTTTTCTAAGTAATACATTAGTAAATGACCTATTAACTTATATGCAACCCTAGTCACTATTCTCATCTCCTTTTATTATATGCAAGTAAGTAGAATCCACTAAATGTTATATTAACATAATTATATATATATATACACATCCATAAAACTCATTTTATAGAAACAGTGCAGTTAATAGATCATGGGGTCATTCCATTACTTTAGGAATATAACTGCAGATATTTCAACATTTCTTAATTATTTTGGGCTAATATAGCCTGCTTATAAGATTATATTTTCTTTTAGCATAGGGGCCTAAGACCTTTGGGCAACTTGGAAATTATTATTTCAAAATTATTTTTTTTAATTTTATGAATGACAAGAACTTTCCCATATTCATTTGAAACTTATGACTCACTATGGTCAAGGACACAAACTCTTAGAACAAATCCATATTGTAAAATTGAACATTTCACAATGTTCCTGTGATGTAAACTCTTCTCAAAATCTTTTCCTACACTTGCAACATGAGAGGGATGCCACAAGGAGCATAGTGTTTCTAGTTAGGGCAAATTTCTCATCCCATATTCTAGGCTAAAGAAATTTGACATTATTTGAGCAATATGTTTAGTATATGTGTGTTGCAAAGTTCCCTTTGTTCATTATGGATCATTCATTGGAGGTGTTCACCATAAATATGGCTTAATAGTAAAATAAAAATTCAAAATTTTAGTCTTTAGTGATTTTACCTCCTCTGGCTAAAATGAAATTGTGAAAGTTAAATTTTTTTTAAAAGGCAAACCTTGAAAACAACATCTGGTATTGAGTTCTGAAATTAGAACCAGATATGTCCCTTATCCTTATTTCAGTTCATATGAGTAGCCTGCCAGAATGGTGAAAGGGAAAAGGTTTACTAATGCAAACATTTTTTTGTTCTTTAAGAAATATAGGAACATTTCACTACTCAGAGTAGCTATAGGTCTTTCTGAATATAATAAAGAAATATTATAATTAATGTACTTTTAGACAAGCAGGCTTACTAAGGGTTTCCTCTAAGTAGCAACAACTAAAGAGTGTAATGAGCTCACAGACACTTCTAAAACTGGCTTTCCGAATAATCTCCAATGTATGGGTTCTTAAACAAAACCTGAGAAAAATAACCATTTAATTCAGCCATGTTACAGTGTTGGTACCCATGCCTTTGTGAAAGCCATGGTAAAAGATCAAGTAGGATTTGGTTCTTTAAAACTTCCACAATGATTGATATTATGAAAAGGACAATTATAGATATGAAAAGAAACTTGTGAAAATGATTAATAGAATTTCAAGTTGATGTTCATAGTTTATCAAGTACTAGGAAACCCGTTTTATTTTACATTTACAACAAAGTTAAAATAAAACAAGTACATATTTTTATTTCCACTAAATAGACCATACAATGCAAATCTGAAAACATAGTATGTTGTATACTATGGTTCAGGAAGCCAATAAGTACTAAAATCTAGTCCTTCTTTCTCTTTTCCCATTATTTCATGCTATCTTTCTGCATGGTGTAAACAACCCTAGTTCACCAGTTTTTTTGGACCTAGAGTTTAACTGCACTCACTAGTAGAAAAGTCTACCTAAGAGAAACATCAATATTAGTAAACAAACCTACTAGCTAGTATATTTAGAATATCTTTGTAGTAAGGAATCTATTAAATCTGGAACTCATTACTTTGACAGGATCTTTTTATTAATGGCTCTTTCTAATTGACTTTGCAAAGGCAATTTCATTTTCTACTTTTCAATTGTGTTACGTTTCTCTGTAATTTTTCCATCTTAAGCAATTCTAGAATCATAAATATAAGCCCTTTGTTCATGCAACTATAGAAAAAGAATAAATTTTCTAATGCATACACTACATTAGAAAGACTTATTTGCCTTTTTTTGAAGGGGGATGAGAAAGATCTTTTAAATCTGCTCTACATCTTACAAATGAGGAAATTAAAGTGGGATGTTTTCCTTTCTTATAATAGGGTTTTCTGTGTTTCACGGTGTTACAGCCCTTTCGTTATCCATTGAGGTCAGTTCCAGGGTCTCATCCAACACCCGATTTTCAAGGTTCCTAAAATGAGTGTCAGCCCTGGAAAATTTTTCCTTTTTTTCCCACCCTCAACCCTGGCCAGTTCTGTCTCTTTACATAGGATTAACAGCAACAACAATGATAGACACCTCATTGTTTTTCTTTCATTATTATAGTATGGTATTTCCAGGTGTAGGAAAGCAGAAGGGATAAATCATCAGAAAATAATGATAAAGTGTGCTGGATTTTGTACCTTATAGTACATAATTTTGCTTCCTCCTCAAAACTTATGACATACACATTAGAATTTGTATTCTTTCCATGCCAGTGAAATAGAAAAAGGGGCTCAAAGAATGAAACAATATGCAAGCTTGCATGGTGGGTAAATGGCAGAATTGGATGAAGAATTCAGATAGCTCTTCATCTCTACTCTACTGAGCAGCACAGGAGGTTGCCCTAACAAATTCTGAAGTTACATTCACTTTGAATAGCTAGTTGAGACAAGTGTGGACCAGTCTGAAATTTAGGAGTGCTAAATTCCTGTCTCCACCCCAGCTAGACTGACTTAGTGCACTGAGGCAACACACCATAGTCAAGGGCATTGGCTCTAGAGGCATGCAGCCTGCATTCACATCCTTATTCCTCTGTTTACTCACTCAAGGAACATTGGCAAGCTAGTTTCTCAAAGCCTCAGTTTTTTATAGGTAAAACGAAGATTACAAAGCTAAAATACAATTAAAAATGTAAAGTTCTTGGTTAACATCTTAATCAAGATCAGTAACAGGGAATGTCCTGATTTCCTCTGCCTCCTTTCAGTTTTGTTACCACCCCCCAAACATATGATTGACATAAGTAGTAACAAATGTAGAGGGGAGGACCTCATTCATCATTTTAAGGGATTCACTCAAAGATACCTCACATTCTTCATACAAATATAAACTAGTGATGAATTTATTAACCTATGCATAAATTCATAATAGTTCTGTGACATTTAGCAGGCTCTTAGTCACAGAACAGAAAACTCAAAATGAATTAAACATTAAGGAAATTATTGACATGCCTAGCTGGGGATTCATAGGAAGAGGTAAGCATTGGAAAAGATATTATCCAGGGATTCTGGTTGGGTTCCCTTAAGTGTTCTCTCAGCTCTGTCCCATCCCAAGTATAATGTGTTCTCAAGATGGAGCAGGCTGTTTTCCATTCACTTTTCAAAGTAGTATTAACTCAGTTAATTAGAATCCTGAAATGCACACTCCTGATATGCCTTGGAAGAAAAGCACAAATGCTGCATGTATGAAATAAATTGGCTTGAGCTATGAAATTCTAATACGCCTGGCCAACAACCATGTCACAAGTTTAATGGTTGGGATAAGTCCAACTATAGGAAAATAGGCCTTTGCAACTATGTTTCATGTGCATATAATAATGTATATCACCTTTTAAAAATATAAGCCAGAAGATTTCATGCAAGCTAACATTAAATGGGAAGAATGAATTGTCTCATGGAAAACACTCAGCTCTGTGATAGGCACGTAGACATGGCACAATATTACGATTCCTATACTGCTAAATATTACTACAGTATGATCCACAGATTAGTTTTATTTAGCAGTCTGTCCAGAATTCAGTAACAAAAAGTAATTTCTGGACATGAGATTTTACTTACAAGAAGAATTATGTATGATTCATAATGTTTACAACAATTCTAAAAGTTGAAAAAATTGAGGATTTTCAGATTTGTAATAAAGCCCAGAGTAAATTATAGTGTTTTGGATCTTAATATAGCAGAGTAGGAATTATTTTTATTTTAGAATTTCTTTTTATTCACTGCCCTATAATTGATCTTAAATTGCATCCAAATCTCTACCCCAAAAGGCAATTGACCTTTTCTCTATAATTAATTTCAGTGTGAAAAATGAGTAACTATATTAATTCATTATCCAAGAATAGGACTGTATGTCCAGAAGGAATTCCAGTAGTCTTCCCTACCTGAGGGGATATGTTCTAAGACTCCCAGTGGATACCTGAAAATAATGATAATCAACTGACACTATACAGCATGTTTTTTCCCTCTTTGTACCTACCTGTGACAACGTTTAATGCATCAATTAAACACAGTAAGCGGTCAACAACAATGGCCATTAAAAATAGGTCAAGAGTAACAATAGACTACAATAAAAGTTACCTGGCTATGATCTCACACTGTTGAAATATCTTAACTCACCCAAAATTGTAAAGGTAGTAAAAAGCAGCATTGGGAATTGATATCTTGTTATACATAATAATTTTAGATCATGGTTTATGATATGAGATTGAAACCATGGATGAAGTGGGACTACTATAAAATACTTAGAACCTGCCCTCAAAGAATGTAAGATCTATTTAAGGATAGCAATCCTGAAATATGAGACAAATTAGTAAATAATGAAAAATAGAACATAATTAACCATTATATTGTGGATCAGCACATACTGATGTAGAAAAATACGAGAGACATGGTGTGCTTTACAGAAATGACAGAAAGCTCGTCAAAATAATAACATCAAATGAACATTTACCATGTGCTGGATATTTAAAATACATTATTTAATCTCACAATAGCCCTATAAGTCCTAATCTTTATGATTAATATTTCATAGACAAAGAAATTGAGTCTTAGTAAGATTAACTCACCCAAAATTGTAAATGTATTGAAAGCAGGATTAAGAATTGATTTTATAAAGTCAAATTCTGCAGTGTGATGCTTAGGTATTCTGATCTCATAGACTCAGTCAAATGTGACAAACATTTCTCTGATTTTATATTCTTTTTGAATCAAAAAGGACAACAAAGGGTATTTTAAGAAGGAGGACCTACATGAGTAAAAAGTATGGCCCTTGGAGTTTCCATGCTGTCTAGATTGGGGCCCTATAAGAAATTGTCTAGGAGCCCAAGTGAGGGAAAGAAAAGATTAGTCAAATCTGGTAGAGTTGCATTAGACAGAATAATAAAAGCAATGATGAGTTTCATCAGAAAATTTCTCTGTTCACTTAACTCTTCACACTGTCTCATCTCTTCTCTTTCCCATCTTCAGACTCAACTTCAAACTCCAAAGGAGCAGAAACCACCTTTGAGATGTTTAGGTTAAACTCAAAAGCACAGAAGTGTTCTTAATAGCCAAAAGGTTAATACTTTTCAAATCCTGGGTCAAGCTACCTCAGGGAGAAAGCAAGAGACATTTTGATGACCTGGAAATCCCACAGGCCCCCAGCTGAGCTCCCCAGCCACCCTCTGCATTCCATACATTTTGCTGTCTGTCATTACAGGGTCAGTTTGAACACTGAGAATGCAGGCTAAGGCAGGTAGAGCCGAAGTTCTCCTCTGACCTGAAAATAGACATGGTTCCAAAATTGGAATAGCTCCTACATATGTGTTTATAAGTAGGTAGATAGCCTCTTAGAAAAACCTGACAAATTGTCGCTGTGATTGTCTCTGAGAAAGATAACTGTGTGGCTTTGTAGTGGAGGACATCTGAAGAGAGACGGCCTGACAAAGACAGTTTTGTCAACCATCTTTAAGCATAGCAGTATTCCTCCTGTGTAGAGAATCTCTATGTTAGTAATACGCTCTATTTTATTAATATGCTCTCTTTTTCAGGCCATTGCTGTAATACTTGTAGAGCTCTGGGTAGAGGCAATAAATCTTTAGGAATTTCAGGTTTCCAGATTACAAATGGTCCCTCAATAATTATTTATATTAATCATTTACCTGTCACTTATCAATCTAACTCTGGTAACTTTCTCACACTGTCTTCAATAATACCATGACAATATTGTTGGATTTCTCACATACACATACATCCAAATATATACTTTTCTTGGGGGTACATCCATAGCCCCACTGAATTGTTCAGAGTGTTCTTGATATAAAGAAAACAAAGAGCCATTAATTTAGTAAATTTTCCTGATATAAAAATAATTCTACTTCAAAAATCTCTAGTTATTTGTATCTATTGAGTGCCTGGTATATGCCAGAAATGCTCTAGATATTAAAGCTACAGACATGAGCAAAGTAGACTGACACTGTCCTGGAGTTTCCATTGTAGTAAAGAAACACACTAGACTATAATAACCAAGATTGGGAAGGAAACAGTAAGTTTAATAGTGATAAGTGCTAACAAGCAAAAATTAAGCTTATGGAGGGGATACAAATTATTGGATGAGAAGGCTGCCTTACCGATAAGATGGCAGTTGTATAAAGACATACAAGACCTATAGTGATGGGGGCAAGGGGAGCCCACATAATGGCAACATCAAGTACAAAGCACCCTGATAGAAAAATTCTTAGAAACTCCTAGTGTCCCTGAGCAGTAAGACCCCAGCAGAATAAACTAAGGGAGAGTAAGTAGAAATAAGAAAGTCGGTAGAAAAGCCAATAAATACAGTTATCCAGTAGAGCAGGGGGATGCCCCCAAGGTGCATTTGGAAGTGGCTGTCAAAAAGATTCTAGGATCCTACTGGCACTTAGAGGGAGCAGAGACATCAGATTTCTTACACTCTGCAGGGCATTCTGGACAGTGAAAAACTGTTTTGTCCAAAATACTAAAATAATCCCCATTAACAGACCCTTTAGAGTCATTATGTAAACTCTGGTTTATATTCTGAATGAGATGAGGAGTTATTAAAGGCCTCAAAGTAGGAAAGTGTAACTTATTAAGGCTTACTTTTGCTGTTTTGTTGGACATGACAGAGATCAAGCCAAAAGCACAGAGACCAGTTTAAAGTAGTCACAATAATTCATGCAAAAGGTGATACTGACTGGACCAGGGAGGTAGGAAGAAAGGGAGAACTGACTGGATTCTAAATAAATACTTAAGGTAAAGTCAGTATGTTCTATTGATGCATGAGAAGTTAAGTGTGAGGTGAACCCGAGATGTTAGGCTGATCAGTACCTCTCATTTGGAAGAATAGAATTGTCATTTGTGGCTGTAATGGAAAACACAAGATCAAAACAATTGTGACTGAAGGCAGTGGAATTAAGAAGAAAGACTTATTAGGTAGTCAATTAGGTAGATAGATGAAATCAAGTATGCAAAAATATGTATTAGGTGTAGATCTAATTATAGAGAGGATAGGAGCTTGACAGGAGAAAATGAATAGCTGTAAAATGCAGAGCTAGATAAAGTAAAATATTAAAAAGAAATCTAAGAGTCCAAACATCAATATGTCTAGTTTTTTAGTTCATTGATGATTTTTATGTTTCCTAAATTACTTATGTTAAATGTCTTAATTTTGTGAAATGGAAAAAATTTGAATATCTAAACTACTACTTGATAAATCTCTTGCAGTGAAGCTCTGACTTGACTGTTACTAGACTTTCCTCCTACTCCTCTCCTCCAACTGCCTTCTCATCAGCTAGCAATGGACTCCCCACTTATGAATGCCACCTTCAGGAGTTTTAAATCCCAGCTCTCTTCCACTGTGGTCATTATAACTGGTAATGCACGACATTTCCAGACCCCCAGGATTTTCATTCCAAGGAGAAATGGTAGAATTGTTAACAGCTGGATCCTCTTTGAAAGAGCAAGCCACACATATTTACTAGAGCTTTGGGGGGATTGCTGGAGGAGAGAACAATTGTCACTCGGGTCCCTTTTCCTGGCAGCCCCTCAAAGGTTACCAAGTGAGAACAGCAGTGCCCAGCTGGCCTGAAAAGCCAAAGAGAGAGTGAAATTTAAAACTTGAATTGCCTCTCTCTTCTCATTATGTATTATTTGTCAATCATGGATAAAAAGTGGTTTTGCCCTCCAGCTGCTAGCCCTGGGGTGCATATATCACTCAGTGGTGCCACTTTTTTGTGAAACGTTGCAAGAAAAATCAATGATTGCACCTTGAAAGGTGGGCTTTTTTCCTTTTTCACTTTTAACCTAATGGCTTAAACTAAGAGGGTAAATCACTTGGGGGGAGGGGGACCATGAACTTTGTTCTTATGATGATGATAGAAATAGATGTTGAAATAATGCATATTATAACACATGTATTGGACCAAAATTTCTGAAATTTACTGGATTGTTACAGCCCAGTGGGGAAGGGATATTGTATTCCTTTGTACTGAAATGCTGTATTTGTGCAATAAAATGCACATTATGATTCAGTATGAAATGCAGGCCTTTAAAAATAGATTCATTTCGTACCCACCTTTCAAACTTATATTACTTTATTTTTCAAAACACATTACTCTCATTTGTACATTTAATTCATGTGACATCAGAAATGTTATTGCCTTTTCTTTGACCCATATTTGGAACTAAATGACTTTTTGAAGTCGTCAGATACTTTCTCTCTTTCTGTCTCCTTTATACTTGTCCTGGGACTTTAATCCTTCTCATTTTTCTTTTCCATCTTGTGTTAAGATGCTTCTTTCTCTCTAGACATGTATATTGCCTTATTTATTGCTAGTCCTGTGTGTTTATGTGGTTGGGGTGCTGAGGATTTATTTTGTCCTCTTCTAAGGTTACCTCGGTGTGGAGTGGAGAAGGGGGTAGTTTCTCGGTTTTAAAACTAGATCTTGGTTTGAGGAATGAATGTAGTCACCTTTACCTCTTGTTGGGTGCCATAGTGAGCTGCAGTCGATGACTAGGTTGTCTTCAGTTCCATTCCCTTCCCTCCCCACCTCACTGTTGTTCTTTCCTTCTGGAGATCATCACCCATGGAGTTTGAGGTTCCCAGCAAACAGTGTAATATCGCGACCTCAGGTTCACTTTCGCGGAGTAACTTGCACTTGGCTCAGCACCAGTAGGGGGTGTCTGTAGGGGGCGCACGAGAGCCTACCTACCTAACAACATGGCTTCCGCAGGGACCACGCTGCTCTACCCGCTTCTGGTGTTGCTTCTGCTGGTTTGCCTTTCCCGAGAATGTGTAAGTTTACTCTAAAATCACTTTCTTCTGGTGGAGGGTTTTTTATGGAGTCCAGCCTGGCTCCACCAGACTTTTCTTTGATATATTTCGGGAGGGGCAATGAAGGTGTTTTAGTGGGTGCCACCCCAGTTGAAGGATTTCCAATTTCTTGGGCCTGTGTTGGCAGAACTCCCACTGCCCTGGGTTGGCCCAGGCCCACTGTGGTTCAGGAAAAGTCCTCCAGGGAATTGCACAGTGTCCTGAGTTTTCCTGTGCACTTCCCTGGCGTCCTCCTGCTCTTTCCCTTCAGCAGCCACAAGCGTTAGTTTTTGAACTTCCTGAGGCTACCATGGAGTTATAGAGCTGGTTTGAATCACCTGTGGTTTTCTAGGAGCCTTAGTTGTTTTCAAGGGAGAGGGTGATGGCGGCCTCTTAAGAAAACTTGCTGTGGATGGAGTCCCAGGTGTATGCATTTTGCTGATGAATTAAAACGCTGACATAACGGGTAAACAGCAAGTAATAGGTCTAGCATAAATAAGACAGTGTTTTTTTCTATATCATTCAGCTCTTTTTCTCAAAATTCCATCTAAGTATAGAAGTTGATGTTGTCTGGAAAGTAAGCTTCCCTTAGTCTGTTCTCATTTACATGGAAATGTGAAGTGAGATTACATCTGTGATGGTATGTTTGGGCAGTAAGGACAGTCCAAGAGTTTGAGTTTACCTGTTTCTTTAAGCTTCTAATTTCCTATCCATGCGATATGCAGGCTTCAATAACGTCAAATCTATTGGAAATAAAACCACCAACAGATCTCTTCCCAGTATTTGGTGAAACCGCCATATTGTTTTCCATAGGGCTGCACCTGTCTACAGACCTAACGACAGTGTACCAGGGTTTCTTTTATCCCACATCCTCACCAGTAATTTTTATCTCTAGTCTGTTTGATTGAGCCATTCTCACAGATAGGAGTTGATGTCTCATGGTTTGTTTACTTTCCCCCCTCTCTCTTTTTTTTTAGATATGCATACAAGAACTGGAGTGTAGGTCAGAGGTGGGGGTGGGTGGAGAGGGAATTGGAGGATTCACCAGAGAGTGAGGAACAGAGCAGGGAGCTCTACTGAGATACTGTGCTGAGGGGAAGCAGCGGGAGGGGCAGGAGAGTTCTGCTGTGCCTTATGGGTCAGCTCCCTGGCAGGGGATAGAACTGATACTCATGCTAGCTGGTCATAGCCTGATAGCTCTGAGGCTTTAACTCCTGTGCTGCCAGGGAGAGACCGTGTTTCATGGTTTTTATTTGCACTGACTTAATGATAGCATTTTTTCACGTTCCTTTCGGTCATCTGTATATGAGGTGCAGGTGGGTGAGAGGATTCCCCAGAGACAGAGCAGGGAGCAGAACAGGCAGATTGATGAAGTACACTGCTGAGGGGAGCAGCAAGAGACAGGAGAGGTCTGCTGCGCTATGTGGGTCACACACCCCCACCCCACACCCACGGGGGATGGAACTCTCAATGAGGTGGTCACGGCTCAAATGCTGCGTCCTTACTCATGCCACCAGGGAGGGCCTGCGATCAGTTATTTACTTTTTAACTTAAGCTATATGAGTTCTTTTTAGATCTTGAATTTAAGTCCCTTGTATTGAATGCATAGTGTACAAATATGTCCTCCTTTAAAAAAGATTTCTTTGCCTTTTAATGACAGAATCTTGTACTGTGCAGATTTTTACTTTGATGTAGTACCATTTGTTCATTTTTGCTTATCATTGGAATTGAATCTTCTAGCTTATTTGAATAGAGAAATACAACTGATTGTTTTAAGTTGTAAGTTGATTTTATAACCTGCCACTTCACTGTGCTTATTCATTATTTCTAATAATCTTTTAGTGGAATTTCTAGGGATTTCTATGTATAGTATGCCATCTACAAATAATGATGATTTTACTGTTAATTTCCAAATTTAGGTTTCTTTTCTCCCTATCTGTTGCCTAATGTTCTAGCTAACTTGTCCAATCCAACAGAACATTGAATACTAGTGGTGAAAGTAAACATTCCTCTTTTGTACTTGATCTTAGATGAAAAATATTTAGCTTTTCACCATTATGAAGTCTTTGTCAAGCCATGTTGTCAGAGAATACTTTTTGTTCCCTGATCACAGATTATTCCTTTAAATCCCAATTTTTTGAGAGTTTTTAATTATAAGTGAATGTTAAATCTTGTCAAATGCTGCATTATGATGATATGATCCTATATATACATACATACATAATACATATATGCACATACATATATAATGTGTATATGCATGTATGTATTTTTTCTGTGTAGTGAAGTACTTTGATTTATATGTAGATGTTGACTATTTTTGCATCCCTGGAATATTTCCCACTTGGTCATGATATATGATCCTTTTAATGCGGTTTTGAATTAGATTTGCTAAGGTTTTGTTGGGATTGTTGCATCTGTGTTCATAGGATATTGTTCTTTAAGTTTTTTTTTTTTTTTTATGATGTCCTCTGCTTTTGGTACTGTGTAATGCTGGAGTCATAAAAATGTGTGTGTGTGTGTGTGTGTGTGTGTGTGTGTGTGTGAAAGGAGTTTGTAAAGATCGATATTAGTTTATATTTAAAGACTTGGTTTCATCCACAAATGAAACCTTTGGATCCTGAACTTTTGATTATTGGTTTTGTTTTTGTTTTGTGGGATGGGGATTGGGGAGAAGACTTTTGATTCCGCCTTCAATTTTTATAATTGGTGTGTTCAGATTTTCTATTCCTGATTCAACCTGAGAATGTTGTATCACTGTAAATTTTGTCTATTCTTCCAGGCTATTCAATTTATTGGCAGAAAGATTTCACAGTAGTCTCTCATGGTCCTGCTATTTCTGAGATCTGTTGTAACTTCACTTTGATTTATGAATTTTTATTGGGATTTTTTCCTATGTGGGCGTAGGTAGAAGTTTATGTATTTTATTTTTTAAAAGAACTGATTTTTGGTTTTATTGATCTTTTGAACTTTTGTCTTTTTCAGTTCTATTTCACTTACTAACTCTAATTTTATTATTAAATGATTCCATTTGCTCTAGTTTTTAACATGAGGTTACTTGAGATCCTTATTTCGTGTTACAGGCCTATGTTGGCTGTGTGATACCATCTCAGTACTACTTTCACAGTGTCCCAAGGGTTCTGGTAGCTTGTGTCTCAATTTTGTTTATGTTCTGGTATATTTTAATTTAATCTTTGATTTCTTCCTTAGCCAGTTATCATTCAGTAAGATGTTGTTTCATCTCAACATAGTTGAGGTTTCCCTGTATTTTTTTTTTGGCATAGTTGTTTCTAGTTTGATATCATTGTGATTGGAGAAGCTATCTGATATGATTTCAATTTTCATAAATTTATTGAAACTTCTTTTGTGACCCAACATATGGTCTATTCTCAAGAATACCCCATGTGCACTTAAGAAGAATATACACTCAGCCTTTTAGGTATGTTACACACTTGAATGTCTGTTAGTCCTATCTGGTCTAATTCCTTCTCTCTCTCTCTTGTCCCTTCTTTTTCCTCTCTTCTCCCTCTCTTGTTTTTCTTTTTTTGAGAGAAAAAGCCATGTAGAAGTTTAATAGTAGCTTGTATACCACCTGCATCCATGGGAGAGACCTATATGATTGAGGAACCCACCCACTTTTGTTAGATGCCATTTTAAGTAGCTGAGCGAGGACAAGGGATGCTATTAGATGTTTTAATATATTTTGATGTGCCTTCATTTGGTGTATGTATATTGAAACCTGAAACATCTCTTGACATATTGATCCCTTAAGTATTACGTAAAGTCCATCCCTGCCACTTGTTACCTGTTTTGTCTTGGAGTCTATTTTATCTTCTATGATTGTCTTGCCCTTTTTAGGGTACCATTTACTTTTAGG
Organism: Condylura cristata; assembly: GCF_000260355.1. Lineage (NCBI taxonomy): Eukaryota > Metazoa > Chordata > Mammalia > Eulipotyphla > Talpidae > Condylura > Condylura cristata. The sequence continues at coordinate 31,546,150 of NW_004567108.1, read as the reverse complement.
ATTATTTCCCACCTTTTATTTTCAGCTGCTGTTTAACTTTGGGACTCAGTGTAAATCTTTGGGCTGAAAAGGGAAAGGAGAAGATAAAGAAAGCAAAACCTAAAACATTTTAAGGCAAACTGCTAAAAATAGTTTCCCCGTGTCTACCTGTCTGACCTTGTCTGTGCCTCCTTGAGCTTTAAATTCTCCTCCTGTACATTGTCAAGTCAATGAGACAGCCACAACTGATAATCTATGTAAACTCAACCACTCTCTCATTAGCTCAGAGAAGATTATAAAAACTGATGGTAGCTCTTGAAAGTTCTTCTGCAGAGAACCCTTTCATTTCCAAAGTAGTTCCCATACTTGATAAGCCCCAAATCTTTGTAGTGGAGATTAGTATCAGGCCCAGTGGAGATTTTTGATCACTTTAAAACAAGATAGTGCATTATCTGTCAGGAAATAATCCCCACTGCTAGGCTATATTATTTATGCAATTTGACACATAGAAATTCTTTTAACTTGTTATCTGGTCTATTTAATTTAATAGGCTTTTACTGCTTTGAAAAGTAAGTTTCTTTAATTTATGAGTATTCAAATAGTTCTTAATTAAAAGAACCAACAACTTTATAATTCTTTATTTAATAAAATAATACAATCAGATTCCTAAAGGCAGCATATAGATAGATTTCCAGTTCTAATTCCAGGCTTGTAGTCTCAATCACCTAAAACTATCAATATAAACAAATTCATTCAGTTCTGTGCTTAAAATATAATATATCTGGAAGGGGTCTACAGAAAATTGTACAGTGACCACTTATTTATAGAGCGGTGAAGAAAAATTGATGCTCATTTTAATGAACCTATAAGACAAGTAGTTGCTTGTTTAAAGTCCTTAACATTGCATTTTTTTATGGCATCATACTCTATTTCAAAATATGTGAAAATTTTATTTAGTTATGGAGCTAGCTACTCACACCTCTAAATAGAGTCCTCACTAGTATGATTTTATTAAAAGAGGAAAGTTCGCCTTGATTTCACAGCTTCCATCTACCTGGCTAATGAAAAAAAAAAAGATATAAATAAGATTATAAGAAAAAGAGTTTATATTTTTTCAGAATATCAAACACTTTTAATTTAACAAGCATAATTCATATTGACTGTAGTCAGGAAACATTTCTCACTGCCTAAAAGGAAATGAAACACACAAGCCAAAAGTCATTTAAATCTAATTACATGCAAATTATTGGTAGTGAACTACCAATTATTTTTATTTACTTATTACACCGAGAATTGGTACCAACCAAAAAAAATCTCTGTTAATCTAGCCATATAACTAATTATAACTGTAGTTATAATAACAAATTCCTATAAAGACACAAAGTATATTAATGTCATAGTCTCAATTAAGTTGCAGTCTTATACCATTAGGCAGCAAATGATGAGAGTATAAAAACAAGTTCACTTTGTCCAGACACTTATTTTAATTTTAAAACATTCTGCATTTCTGGTACTATGCATATGATAGATTCTAATTTCCAAACATTAGCTACAGTAACCTTCAGATTGCTTATCTGACTTGGTCTTGCGCAGTGCAATAGTTTCAGAATTCTCATAAAGTAATCACTCAATATGTATTAATTTTCCATTTGGAAACAAAGTTGACATTTCAGTGATGACTTTAATTACAGATTTCAAGTACTATATTAGTTAATGCAGGAAAAACAACTACAAAATCAACATTTCTTCTCTATATTTGCTAACTTATAGAAATGTTATGATCAGCTCAAAACTATGCCATTACATATTCCCTTTTTTTTTTTTTGTGAAAATCAATACCTATGACACACACATGAGTCTTTTCCATCAACACTACCACTCCCATTTTACATATGAGAAATTTGAGATTCAGCGAGTCTGATTAAGTTCTTCATAATCATACATTCACTAAGCAGGAGGCCCAGAGAGCCTAAGGAGATGGTGGAAGGATTTATTCACAAAATTAATGCAGCATTATACTTGCAGGTCAGTCCAAACCACTCGTTCTCTGCTTTTTATGTTTTTTCCAAGACCTCTGTTTTGCTATCCATCATCTTAATTTGTTTCTACTCTGTTCATATGGTAACATGTCCTTTGTATATTCTTAATTTATTCCAGTGAGATTTGTGTTTTCAGTTATCCTTGCATTCAAGTGTTCATAGCCTAACACAATTCTTTTCAGTTCACAATCAGTAGTCTCATGTATTTTCTTTACTTTTGAAGTGCCCTGTACCTGAAAGAAATTAGAAAAGCAGAAACAAAATTCATCTAGGTCAAAAACATATCTTAGGAAGAAATTGCTTTGTAAACTTTGATTTAATAAATATTCACTGATTCCTCACATGATTCTAAAAATGAAGAAGTAACTGCCTATTAAGGAAGAACTCTAGTGAGCCAATAAATGAAAACAATGTACATGGTGTGTGCTCCAATGCAAGCAACAAATTAGTAAGTGCCCAGGAGGGCATAAATAAACTGCAGGAGTTAGGAAAGGTTAGTAGAGAAAGGGAGAATTAGAAAAACTTCTTCAAAATGGAGCGCACTCCATTTAAACAGGTAAAGAAGAGAGTTGCCCAAACTGATAGGACATTTTCAAGGATCTGTTCTTTGCTAGTGGTATAGGATATGCCCCTCAGAGAAGAATTTTCTATTACTTGCTCAGTTCTGTTAAACTTATCTTCTTGAAACCCCAGTTTCCACCAGTCTGACCTACCTACAAGTGTATAGTAGATATATAAGGAGCACTCTCACCCAGCAATGATGTCATCTTTCAGCATATTCCTGGAACATTCTTGGGTTATACTAGCCAATACAACCCAAAGTATAACATCTTTCCATGAGCCTTTACAACTTTAAATATTGCTCTGTTAAGTTGACTTCATTTTCTTGAGCAAGGCCTATAAACGAGTAGGAATCATAGAGTATTTTCCAGGGACAGAACAGTTGATTGTGGCTAGAAAATAGGAAGGTTTGGTCATGAAATAGAAAATTAAAACCAAGAACAACAATAATAAAATCTTGTACATCAGGCACCATATCAAATGTTTTCACATTATCTAATTTAATCCTTTTAACAGTCCTGTGAGGTAGATACTGTGGCTATCATTGCTTTATAAATGAAGTGACTAAAATTTAGAAAGCATAAGTGATTTCCAAATATCATGTAACTGGTAAAGGGACCAACCAGACTTCCGCCTATTCTAGCAACATACTCTTAAAATGTATGCTCCCCAAATGTAGGTCAGGTTGTCTTGCACATCCAGTTTTATGCCATATTCAAACTGGACCTAATTCTGATGAGGTGAGTCACTGAATATTTTTAAGAAGGGGTATCTCAGTGAATTTTGAAAAATTGATCTTGAGAAAGAACATTCTGGGATATAGGATGGACATTGTAGAGAGCTCATGTGACCTTGAACTAGTATGGTGGCATTTGCAAATGAGACAAGAAGTATTTGCAAAGTAGCTCTCTTTGTAAGAGGAAAGAAGGTGAGGGAGAGGTGAAAGTCTCTGCCTGGTGGTTGTTGGTAGCTGCTAACAGCATCAGTAGAGAAAGGGAACAAAGGAGCAACTTAAGAGCAAGACACTGAGTTGTGTTATGTGCCCACCACCAGGTGGTAATCAAATTTGCTTAACTCCAGATTGTTCTCCCAAGTCAGCTTTACAGCTGAAATTTTAAAAATGAAAACAAGAAATAACTAAACTTCTTGGAGATCTCTTAAGGAGTGTTGACTACTTGAGGCTAAGAATCTGTAGACGACATGTTCTGGTGAGTCTGGCTTCACATTTCTTACTTACTGATTTTCTAGGTTATTTATAGGCACCATAAAGAGAATCCACTGTTATCTTCCAAATCAGCATCCAGACCTTACAGGAAGGAGCCCACACAGTGGGTTTTTAATTGAATATGCATCTAGCCATCCAAATACCCTTTTTTTTTTTTTAATTCCATGATTCATCAGACCACCAGGTAAAAGGCTGCAGGTTAGCAATCCAGTAGTTAGGGTAAACACAGAAAAGATAAAAAACCTTCTTAAAGTCTCTCATTTCAAAATATGTTTGTAGTTTATTCTTGCTGAGAGGAAAGCAAATGAAAGTGGGCCAGTTTATTGAGATACCACAAGTCTGACACAGTTGAGATTCAGCCTAATATGAAAACATGAACTGGCTTTCCAAGCTAAGAAAAACAAAATTAGTGACATTTCCTCAGAGCCAAATATTTCATCACATGAACCTCTGTCTTAGTTTAGGTCATATGTCAGCAAGAGGGTGGTTTATTTTTTTTAAACCATGTGTCACATGACCCAACTGCATCATCTAGAGTACTTTTCTCCAGTAATCCAGACAACCAGGACCCCCCCCTCCAACACAAATGTTAAGGCCAAGTCAAATTGGCAGCGGCTCTGTGTTTCTTAATAGGCTGTTATAATTGAAACGTGTCTCATTCCATTTGAGAGCTAAGGGAGGTGACAAAACCCAGAAGCTAGGAAGCAAGAGTGTTTTTGCAGGTAACTGAACTATATGACCCTTATGTCTGCCTCCCAATTCTGTTTCTAGAAGTCAGTGAGTGTCTTTCAGAAGTGTTAGGTGCTCAGGACAAGCTTCTTGGGAGGTTTATTTAAAAGGAAAAGACTTGAAGAAGGTGAATACGATGAAAGGTTTTCCTTTACATCATCTTCTACAGAATGTATTGTTAAGTAGCTAGTTAAATGTTAGTTCTGTTAGATTTCTGTTAATTCTATATTATAAGAAAAGAGAAATCTCATCTCTTTTGAATAAAATCCACACTATAACAGAGGGTGCTTTGACAGCAGTAGCAGACAAAGATCAAGTTGATTCTAGTTTGTTTCAACACAGTTAAAAAGAATATCGCTAAGTATTCCCTATGCTCTAAAAAAAAAAAATAATAATAATAATTGAAAGGGACTTGGAACCTCACAATCACTTAAGCATTGTGGTCAAATTTTCTCATGAATGAGTAGGTCCTTTTTTTTAAGTCTAAAGTATTCATCTTTAACACAGTTTTTCTGTGCACCAAATAGTATCATTCAATTAGCATTTGATAATTCCTAATGAAGAAATAAAACGTTTAGCTTCATAGAGGCCAAAGGAAAAAATAAGCATCTGACAAGATAAGATTCAAAACAATGTCATGCTAAAAAACATCAACAAAGAGGGCCCTCCCTGGTGGCGCAAGGGGTTAGGATGCAATGCTGCAGTCTGGCTGCAACCTCTTCAGTGCGAGGTCTATCCCCCACCCCGGAGGTGACCACATGGCGTGGCAGGCCTCTCCTGACCCGCCCACTGCTCCCCTCAGCAGTGTACTGCCTGTTCTACTCCCCACTCTGTCTCTGGTGAAGACTCTTATAGCCCCTGCACCTCTGGCTTGTACCCAGCTCTTTATGAATAAATAAATAAATCTTAAAAAATAAGAAACTATTAAAAAATATCAACAAAGAATAGGAGGAAATTAATTCAACATGATAAATTTATTTACTAAAATCCCATAGTTAATATCATCTGTAACATTGAAGAACTGAAAATTTTTCAAAGCCATACAAAGATGCTCACTGTCATGCCTTGTGTTTAACATAGTACCAAAAGCCCTAGCCAGATCAATCAAACAAGAAAGAGAAATGAGAAACATCTAAGTTGGAAAGAGAAAAGTAAGCTGGTCTTATTTGCTGATACAGAAAAATCTAAAAACTCCATCAAACAACTAATTAAAAGAATAAAATATTTGTTTAAGTTTTATATAAACAATTATTCTGAACACTACAAAACACTGTTAAAAGAAATTGAAGAGGATACTGTTAAGTGGAAATATGTCCTATAATTCATGGTTTAGGATTAATATTGTTAATATGTCCATACCACCCAAAATGATCTGTAGATTCAGTGATCAAAATTCTAATGAATTTTCACAGAAATAGAAAAATATTACCCCCAAATTCATATGGAACCACAAAAATCCTAAGTAGCCAAAACAGTGCTTGCTTATAAAATCTACTACAAAGCTGTAGTAATCAAACAATAGAGAATTTGCTTATAAACATATATATTGACCAATAAAACAGACTAGAGAGCTCATAAATTAATTCACATTGAACCTTGACAGAATTGTCCAGAACACACAATATGGAATGGATAATCTCTTCAGTAAATGGTGGTGGAAAAAATTAAACCGGGTCCTTAATTTCATACCATATGTATTAATTCAAAATAGATTAAAGATTTAAATATGAGACCACAACTGTAAAACTGGTGAAAGAAAAGCATAAGGTAAATCCTACTTGATATTGACATAGATAGTGGTTTTTTTTTTTTTTAAGATTTATTTATTTATTCATACAGAACTGGGGTACAGGCCAGAGATGTGGAGGGTGAGAGGACTCACCATAGACAGAGTAGGGAGCAGAACAGGCAGATCAACGAAGTACACTGCTGAGGGGAGTAGCGGGCCGGTCAGGAGAGGTCTGCCACCCATGTGGTAACCTCCTGGGCAGGCAGGCATCGAACTCATGCAGAAGTGGCTTTAGCTTCTTAGTGCTGTGCTTTAACCCGCTGTGCCACCAGGGAGGGCCGGATAGTGTTTTTTTTTTTAAGATTTATTTATTTGTGCATACAGAACTGGGGTACAGGTCAGAGGTGCAGGGGCGGCGAGAGGCTTCACCAGAGACAGAGTGGGGAGCAGAACAGGCAGATCAACGAAGTACACTGCTGAGGGGAGCAGCGGGGGGTCAGGAGAGGTCTGCCACGCCATGTGGTCACCTCCGGGGTAGGCGGGAATTGAACTCATGCTGAAGTGGCTTTAGCTTCTCAGTGTTGTGCTTTAACCTGCTGTGCCACCAGGGAGGGCCTGGGTAGTGGTTTTTAAAATGTGATTCCAAAAGTACAGACCACAGAAACAAAAACAGATAAATATAATACACTACAAAGCTTCTTACCAGCAAGCTTCTAACCAGTCAAAAGAGTGAAGAGACAACTGTGGTATTAGAGAAAATATTTTTAAACAATGTATCTGATAAGAGTTTAATGTGCAAAATCCACCAGAGACAAATAGCTCAATAGCCAGAGTACAAATACTGATAAAAAAAAAAAAAACAGATTAAGGACCTAAAGAGACATGAAAGCTACTTAGCATTACTAGTAGGGAAAATGAAAATCAAGCCCCAAATTAAATGCCACTTCACACCTGTTGTGATGGCTATTATCATAAAAGACAAAAAAAATTTAAAATGGAACTACCATTTGATCCAGCAGTTCCAATTCTGTGATTATAGCCAAAGGAAATGAAAGCAATTTCTCAAAGAAATTATCTGTGCTCCCACATTCACTGAAAAATAATTCACATTCAACCTTGACAGAATTGTCCAGAACAACTAAGACATGAAAACAACTTATGTACCCATTGATGGATTAATAGATAATATATATAATTTCTTATGTATATTTTAGTCTTAATAAAAGATTTAATATTCATTACATTGAACAGTAGTGTGTATATAACATTTCTAGAAATCTTCTAGCTCTTTTAGGCTGCTTAGCTAAATGTTAAGACTACTGTCAAAACTAACATTTATGAAAAGATCATGGTTTGATTCAGAAGGGATTTAAAGGTTGTATCTCTGAAATGACATAAGTTCCCTAGTTGTAGGGTAAAATCACCATGGTATAAGGTCATGTGCCATATCAAGACCTTACCATGAACTCTGAATTTATGTTACAAGTAATATATAGTACCAATTTCACTTTCAAAGGATTTAGAAGTTATTCATATTTAATCATTTATGTTATATATTGAACCAATTTCTCACTCTCTGTGAGAACTGCCTTACAAGTTTTATGAACCTGAAATTCCCCCATAGGCCATTCCTAGCACCTAAGCGTTCTCTGTTTGAAGCCTTTGAATATCACACAGCTCCTAGCCACAGGTGGAAGTTTGGATCGAAATGTTCTTGTCCGGTGTACCCAGAAGACACCCCTAAGTGGTTCTGCTCTGTTCTTGTCTCTTTCTACTCCCAAACTTAAGACTGCTGGAGGGTAATTCATCCATAGCACAGCTTGGACATGAAGCCAGCTAGCCAGTCAGAAGGACTGCTCCCCCAAAAATGTTTTGAATGAAAGTTAGGAAATCTCAGACCTTCATCCAGGATGCTTTTCCAAATGACTGTTGTTTTTATTTGGTGGATTCAGTCTTGGAAGTTGCCCAAGTACTCTGAGGCTGTCTGTCTTTGACCATGAGGAGAAAAGCAGGGATGGAAATCCTGCCTCCTCTAACCTCAAAGACAGGCAGTTTCCTAACTAGCAGAGAAAATTCAATCACACCAACCTTCTCCTGTATTTTCTGGCTTTGGAGTGATGACAGTTTTGGGGTCTTGGTCTTTATTCTTGTTTTGGCTTTCTATATTGTAAACTCTTGGTTTGCCCTTCATTACTTACATAGAACTCTCTTAAAATCCCAATTAGAGGGTTCTTATCAAAATGGACAGAACTCTTTAGAAACCTGTGCAGGGTATTTTGTTGTCCTAATCTAATACTCATCCTAATCTAATATTCATCTGTTCCACTGACTTGGTTAGGACAGTATGATTGCCAAAGTTTTAAACTGTACAAAGTAAAAATGATATAAATACATTTTATATTTATTGCTTGCCTGTTTCAAACATTTCTTCATATAGCATTTCATTGGATTCTAGGAATGATAGGTGCAAATCTACATGCATCTCATTTCAGTAAAAAGACAATTTACAACAAATTGACCTGTGCAAAAGTAAAGCAGCACGCCTTATAAAACAATGTGTTCTAGGCAGTGAAGATGTTGGAAATGACTGTAAACTATCAGCTTTGAGACTTTACAGAAAGATCCTTGATTTGGATAAAAATTTAGATTAAATGACAATGAAAAAAAGACTAAGAGCAAATGAATATTATTTCTGATATATTTTCTGGGAAGAGAGAACAATTGCAAACCCAGCTGAAGTATTCTTAAAATCTTTGGTAATATTACACAACTCCCAAATATAGGTTTAATATACTTGTCAAGTAGATCATCATTTTTTGAGATTTGTAGTAACTTAAATCACTGTCTTTGAATTACCCCAATGATGTGTGGTCTATCCTTTTGCGACCAAATCAGTGAAAAACTGAGGCTTTAATGGCAGTAGTGGAAGAGTTAAGTACAAGTGAGAGGAAGATGTGTGTGAGACTAAAGATATTTCCCAGTTATAACTAGGGGGGGCTGAGGGGGAGAGCAGCTAGCTATAGAAAATGCTAGGGTGGCCAAAACGAAGAGAGTAGGATTGCTAAACCCATATGGGGCAGGGTTAGAATGAGGTCACTGCCCTATTGAATTAGAAGCAGAGGAATCAAACCAACACCAGAACTGGTTTTCATTATCACTTCCATAGCTGGAAAGAACACCCCCTCCTCTGCTCCAAGAGCAGCTCCAATGTTTTATATCCACTGGACTAGCCCAACTTATCCTCAAGATATGATCAGTCCATGACTTTTTAGAAATATTTGTTTAATGAATTTGTGGTACTGAGGCAAATGGAACAAGGGAGAAGCAGGAGCAGGGATTTGGCAGTTGAGTAGCCCAGTGTATGTTATTCAAGGTGAGTGAGTTCCTGGTCTTTAGCAAAACAGGGGAAAAGTCATCTTAAATTGCCTTTTTATTTGAAAATTATCAAATTGTTTTTTTAAGAGTTTAGTAACAGCAGTTGGAAATTATTATAACTCATTTTAAGTTGAAGGAATACCTGTATGTGCTATACCAGGTATTTCACTTATCACATGTCTTTAGAAACATAATGCCATAATATTTTAAAGCCTTATAATCTAGTGAACACATGTATGCACAATTGCAGATTGTAATTTAATTTCTGTTTGACAGTTGACTTCCATCTTTCAGCTCTCCTTGGACCAGCAACACATTTTCTGTTTCATTGAGGTGATTCTTTTTTCAGGTAACATTAAGTATATCACAATATTGATACCAACATATTTATATAACATGTATTATAAATTATATAAAATATTCAATATAATATTAAATTCTAATCACTTACTTTTCATATTTAGCTAGCAAAAAATAAATATTGTGAGAAGTCTTACTTTTTTTGTCTTAAACCTGGATTGCCATTGACAGAGACACCTTAGTAATATTGTACTAGACTGGAGATTTCAGATGCTTTTCATATTTTGAAAGTGTAGAATGTGTCACTTGTAAAATGTTCAGCATAGTACATGTTGTGCCTTGTTCCCAGGGAAAACTGATTATCAGTCACTAATAACACTCTATAAAGCCTGATGCACCTAGCACCCCAGACCTTGCACTGTTATCCTTCACCAACAAAAGAACAATGACTCCACGGAGAAAAATCATATTGTAGGACTGGGCAAGAAATATACAAGGTGATCCTGGAGCATTTCAGAGTGCCAGAAAATAAGGACGTTCTCAAAACCAAAGCAAAAGAGCAGAACAAAAAGATCCCTTAAAGACTACAATGACGGTGACATGTCAGAGCCGCAGGAGCCAGCTGAGAGTTCTCCCAATGGCCTATCCAAAGCTGAAATCATTTGAGCAACAAAGTAAATGAAATTATGTTGGATAATAACTAAGGAATAAAATAAATATCCACAAGTCTAAACTGATGTAAAAATCATGATTGAATAAACATATGACTTGGGGAAAAGACAAGTCTCTTTTGTAAAAAGAATTCCAAATAATTTATATAGCTCTTCTGCCCTCAAGGAGAAGGAACGTAACTCTCTACCCCTTTTGATTGACCTACATGTCCTTCCCAAAGTACAGTATGGATAGGTCAGAATAACTTTAGAGTGTAGAAACACTGCCTCAATTAGGTGATTAAGGTTAGTGTCACTTTCATAAATCATGAAACTAGGACATGATGAGAATGGAATTTTACCTCTGTATTCTTCCCACATGAAATCCATAACCCCTGCCCAATCATGAAAACATCAAACAAACTCCATCTGAGAATCAGTCTACCAAGTCCCTGACCAGGACTCTAGCAAACCGTCAAAGGTATTAACAAGTAAAGAGAGGGCCTGTCACAAGGAACTTAAGGAAACATGATAATTAAATGGAATGTGGCCTACTGGAATACAGAAAAAGAACATTAGAAAAAAAACTAAGAAAATTTAAAGAAAACATTGACCTCACTTAATAGTAATATATAAGCCTCTGTCATGAATTGTGAGAGATATACCATAATGTTTTGAGATATAATATTTGGGAACTCAGATCTAAAACCACACTAAAATTTTTAAAAGAAATCAAATATGTGGTAATCATCAATAAGCAGAAATTCAGTTACTCACCATTAAATCTGAGTTTAGATTCTATTTCAAATACAAAAGATGATCCGGGAGCCTCTCATAGTTCCAGAAACTGGCTCCTGTCTCTGACACACTGCCATCATTGTGGTCTTTGAGGCTCTTTTTCTTCTATTCTTTTACATTGTTTTGTTTTTGAGAATGTGTGAGTTTAGGTTCTGTTTGTGACAAGTTCAGTGCCCAGTAATTAGTAAACATTTGGGGAGTGGAAGATTATATAGTTCAGTGCATCAAAGAGGCATGTGTTTTTTTAAAACATGCTCATCGTCTGGAGACGCTTCAGCTCCTTCTGATCCTCTCAGGCACCATGGCACACACTAGTAAAAAACAATGGATTTAAACTGCCTTGTCTGTACCCAACCTGTTAGGCACAGGTGAGCGCGTGAAGTGTGTGACCAGACCAGATGGAAGGGTGCTGTAAATACAAATTATGCACAGGCATTTTTAAGAATTAGTGGCAACAAAAACAACACAATATTTCATTAAGACTTTTTTTAGGATTCTTTATTTTGAGAGGTATGTTGAATATAGAGTGGGTTAAGTTGAGTTTATAGCTGAAATTTATTTCACTTGTTTTTTTTTTTACTTATTAAGACCAATAGAAAATGGTAAATGACACATGTGACTCACATGTCATGTCTGTTAAACAGGGTGAAATGGATCCCAGGAGCTTACAAGGGTTAATGGATCTCAAAAGCAAAACAGGTCCCTTTCAGAAAGTGTCGGATTGTTGCGGGTTTCTAAGTACCTCCTAAATTACTAGAATGGTGTGATTTCTCTGCAGTGATTTTTGCCACTATAAAAATACCCTTGTAGACATGAGATTTTCTTAACTTTTCTGCCTTATTTCCTTTGAGAGCTACCTTTTGAAAGATTTATCAGTGAAAATGAAAATGTATAATGAAATATATGCCTCTCTATAGAGCACTTCTAATGCCAACTTTTTGATGAGTTTGCTTTGAGTTGGGTGTGTAGTTTGATTCAAATTCCATGTAAAGCATTTTACTTGTTAAGTGATTTTTATATTAAATTTCATATATTGAGATAATAGTATTTTATGACACTGTGTTTTAGGCATATGGGTTCCCAGCTCTTTAAATGTAAGTTACCATACTCCCCCCCCACCAGAGCACCCATTATCCTATACCGTAATCCACTGGGTCCCTCTTCACATTTCTCTCCAGCCTCCACCATCCCTCTGCTAGCCCTGTTCTCCAGTCAGAATTCAAGAATTTGTGTGGATTTGTTTTTGTTTGTTCCTTTGTTTCTTTAAATTCCACATGTGTGTCAAATCACTGTGGTTTCATTTTATTTCATTTCATTTTTTTGGCCTTCGCTGGCTTTCATAGGTGCAGAGACTAGTTTTTGTAGTGACCAAGTCAGTGGGGCTCAGGATGGCCTAGCAGGGTCCTACGCAGAGGCTAAGGTTGGCTCATGGTTTATATCCCTCCTTCCTGGGGTTGCGGAGCTGAGGTCTATAGTCTGTGTGCTGGCAGGGGCTTCCCTGTGTCAGTACCAGCCCTCCGGTGTGGGCATTACCAGACACGTGCGTGCGGTTCCTTACAGTGTAGAGCAGCTCAGACACACATCCCCTCAGTCCAAAGTGCGTGTCGCCACACAGTTTATTGTCATTTCCTCAGGCCCCTGGCTGAATTTCCAGCTCTAGACTGCAGTTCCTGGGTCTTTCTCTATCTCCTGTTCAATGAAGTACGACTCAGTTCTGTCTCTTCTCTTCGCTGTCCACGTTCGCCTCAATGCCTAAGGGGTGTTTCCGTTTGCCTGAAGTCAAGGGACTCCCTGGGTTTGTGTTTTTCTCATTAACTGTTAGATGATCGTCTTGGTAGCAGCCTTCCTACTTTGGACTTCAATATTCTAGCTTAACTTCAATTTCTGCCACTTGATGAACACTTGGTGTTCCTGTGTTTGAGGTTTTTTGTTTTGCTTTTTCTTTTTTGTCTTTTTTGGGAAAGCTCTTTGAGCATCCTAGATCCAAGTGCCTGTTTTCTCCCCAGTTTAGGAAATTTCTCTGATACCATTTCTTAAAATAGGACTTCTCCCTCCTCCTTCTCCCCTTCTCCTTCTGGGACTCTCACAATAATGTCCTTGATATTGTCCCATGTCTTTTATGTTTTCCCCATTTTTTAATATCTTTTTTGCTGGCCTTTGGGGGTGCTTTCCACTATCCTCTCTTACAATTCATTTATTCATCCTTCTATTGTAATTTTTACTTTATATTGCAATCTTTAGCTCTGTGACTTCTGTTTAGAATTTTCTCATATTTTTTTTTTTCTGTCCATGTTGTATTTGTCATTTGTTTGTCCATTGCTTTCCAAATTTCAGTTAGCATCTTTAAGACTGTTGCTCTGAAACCTTATCTGGTTGTTTTCTTAGTTCCATGGCAGTACTGTTTTTTCCCAGGGTTTTTAACTTTATCCATTAGGGCTAATTCCTCTGCCTGCTCATTCTCTTTGGTGCTCTGTGTTTATTTTTCTATGGATTAGGCTAGAAAACTTTCCTTCCCAGTCCTGCTGTAAATGGTTTTGTGTTAGAATTGAAGGTCACAGAGTATTGGCTTAGGGTGTTGGCCTTCCATTCTGTGCTTTCTGTACAGTATTTATTGTAGCTTCATCACCGGTCAGAATGACTCGAGCTGGAGTCAACAAGGTTGGTGGCCCAAAACCCAGCTCACAGGGTGGGGCACAGACATGGGATGTGAGGCATTTGTTTCAGGAGAGTGCCAAGGGTATAAGCCTTCCTGGGTGCTACAGTTTTTTTGAGCTGAAAGCTCGGTCTACATTCACCATCAAGTCAATGCTGACTCCTAGTGATTGACCCCCAAAGCCCCAGGTTGCAACTGACCCTTCTGTTGCAACCTAGTTGTGACTTCTGCAGTTTTGTGGGTTAAAGCCTTTTCCCTGAGGCTCAGTTATCAGCAGAGTGACTGTGTGACTGCATTATGGCAGCTACTGTGGGATGATGCAGTCAACCTAGCACTGGGACCGCTGTGAGGCCATACTCTGATACAAACAGGGTAGTTATTTCTTGGGATCACTGAAGCTAGATACAAGTAACCCTACACCCACTGGCTCCCAGCTGGTTCTGCAGAACGTGTCCTCCCTGGAAGCTGCATGGCCTCCCATATACAGTGGCCAGTGAGTCACGACAGCCTAAGGACAGGGCGAGGACAATTGAATACTTTTCTGGACCACTGAAGCTATTTAAAGCAGTCCTTGGTGCTCTAGAGGGTTATTAGCCCCTCATCATCCCCACAGTCTGTGTTCTCTCCTGGAGACAAGCCTGCCTTGCTACAGTAGTCTAGTGAGTCCCTGGAAGACCTAGGAGCTGGGCAGGAAGGAACAGTTCCCTCCCTCTAGTGCCCTGATTTCATTCCTGGAGTTGTGTCTCAGGCTTTCTTATCCTTTTCACTGGCCACTATCTCCCTGTGAATATGCAGGCCACCAGTCTTTCAGTCTCATCTAAAGGCAGTTACTTCCATGTAGATGTTGATCCGCTATGTTTATGGAGGAAGAAAATGCTTTAGAAATGGAATATTAGCTTGTCAATTGTTTTACTTCAGAGGCTAGCAGACAACCAATGCGAACAATTAACAGGCGATGTTTTGTTTGTCATTAAGTTTTCTCTTGAGAAATGAGTGGACAACAAATTTCAACTGGCTAGTAGGGAAAATGTTTATTTTTTTAAGATTTATTTGTGCATACAGAACTGGGATACAGGCCAGAGGCTCAGGGGCAGTGAGAGGCTTCACCAGAGGCAGAGTGGGGAGCAGAACAGGCAGATCGACGAAGTACACTGCTGAGGGGAGCAGCAGGCGGGTCAGGAGAGGCCTGGCACGCCACATGGTCACCTCCGGGGCAGGCAGGAATCGAACTCATGTGGAAGTGGCTTTAGCTTCTTAGTGCTGTGCTTTAACCTGCTGTGCTACCAGGGAGGGCCCACATATGTTTTCTTAAAAAGAGAGATAAGTCTTCCAGAATGTTTTAATATCATATAAGCAACACAATAACATTTCTCAATTTTGCTGATCTGTCGCTATAAGCAAGGAGGAAGATTTAGTGTTCAGTTTGTCCCATTCTGGTAAATAGAATTGAGCATGAAATGTAGAGAAGGGGCTGTATAAAAAATGATTTATATTGGGCCCTCCCTGGTGGCGCAGCGGGTTAAAGCACAGCACTAAGAAGCTAAAGCCACTTCTGTGTGAGTTTGATCCCCGCCTGCCCCGGAGGTGACCACATGGCACGGCAGACCTCTCCTGACCCGCCCGCTGCTCCCCTCAGCAGTGTACTTCGTTGATCTGCCTGTTCTGCTCCCCACTCTGTCTCTGGTGAAGCCTCTCACCACCCCTGAGCCTCTGGCCTGTACCCCAGTTCTGTATGAACAAATAAACAAATCTTTAAAAAAAAATTTATATTATAAGAGATTAATTGTGCAATGCATTACACTGGCATGCAGGAAATGTATTCTAGAATTGTTGGAAATAACCAGGACTAGCAATAAGACACAATCAGCATGTGATGTGCCTTCATGTGCTGGAATATTCAAGCATAGACCAAGGACTACTTTGGGACTCCCAACTTGCATAAGCCAAAGGGGTCTGGCCATCGTACACATAAAAGCAAAGCATACTTGGTATAAGAGACCTTTGAAAGGTTTAGTGTGCATAGAGAGAGAAGAAAGGGTAGTAGTTTCCCAATTAAACACTCGAAGTCACCCAACCCCTGATGGATAAATGCCCACGGGGCACAACAGGATGGGCCATAAGCAGGCCACTGAAATCTGAGTGTCTGTCACAGCTCTAAGGCACCTTCTGGTGGTAATTCCCAGACGGCAAAAGGAACCAGGCAAGTCTGGGACTAAAGGAACAAAATCAAAGTCATGGCTGCCAATGTCAGCCTCCCAGTGCCTCTCTCCCACATGTCTATTCCAAGTGTCTCCTCCAAGTCCTGCAAGTCCCTGGATCAAGTCCAAAGTTGGTAAGCAAATGGATCCTTCTCCCGCACGTGTCTCTCCCAAGTGCATTTGCCTTCTGTGTTGTGTTCCGTCCAAGAGTCACGTGGACGCTCAGCTCTACCTCTTTAAGTGGGCAGGAGACATGGAATCTCCCTTTATATGGAGGTGCCTATATTACTGGAGATAGATGAGAAGACTGGCACAGAATGTCAAGTTATAGCAGCTGTATAGCTATGGGGGAACCCTCAAATCTGTCTCTGTGACCTCAGGCTCTTTCTTAGAACTTTTCCCTGCTTTCCTTTTCAAATGCTGTACTCAGCTGACACTCGATGCCAGGTTAAAATTAAAACAAAACAGAAAAATAAAAACGGCCTCCTTGGTTGCGCGGGGTTAAAATCTCAGTGCTATGAAGCTATCACCAGCCACTGCTGCACAGTGATTTGCCCTCCAGGGAACTAACCCACAGGCACAGCAGACCTCTCCTGTCTCGTCCTCTACTCCCCTCAGCATTGCATTTCAGTCAGTCTGCCTGTTCTGTGCCCCACTTTGTCTTTGGTGAATTCTCTCAGCTTATCCCCACCCTATTCCTCTGGCCTATACTGCAGTTGTTGTATGCATAAATAATTAAAAATAAATATTTTTTTAAAAATTGTTGATAAAGCACAGCTTGTTTGTGTCTAATTCTTTGTTAAGCAGAAAGAAGAAAAGATGCTTCTACCATTTCACCGTAGTCTCCCACCAAGAGAATCCTTCCTTAGCATCAAGAAAGCTGTCTGAATGGTGTTTCTTTGCCTCAGAAGTTCAATTTGTTCCACTCATATACCTATGTGAAACCCAGGAAGCCGCTAAAGCAGTCACATTATACATATGGTGGGAGTTTACACATGTTTTTATTATGCACATGGCAAGCAATAAATGTCCATTATATCCCCGCATCTCTGTAGGACAGACATGCTCACCACTTTGCCCTCAGCAGAACAGCTCCTGTGCCGCCTTTATCCCTCCTTTGAAACCCAAGCCCTGGTTAGGAGCCAGAGGAGAAGCTCAGTCTGGTGTCAGACTAGCTCTGCTGTGCACTGCTGGGGAAGCACATCAGCAATAATTTAGCACTCAGCAGCTGCAAGAGCAGAGGCCCCTGCCAAGTGCCAGCCTTTGATTCTTCTCTCTATCAAGCAGTAGCCAGTTTATACCCTGGGCATCGTCACATTTCAAGGAGAACCAACTGGTGACACCCAGACAGCACAGTCATTCAGCCCCTTCACAAGAAACTCTGGTGAACTAGTATGCACAGTGAGCTAGCCCGCACCACACTGTTAGTGTTGAATTGAGACATAGCAACTAAGATGATACAGGGCAGATTCATTGAAAGAACTGCAGAGCAAGTAATT
>NW_004567108.1:31527863-31528315 GCF_000260355.1 Condylura cristata | reverse complement strand
TGAGACCCAATTTTAAATACTTGGATAATAGAGCTCCATTGGTTTTCTACTAAAAATAAACAATCCCCCATTTCCTGTCAGATTCCAGGGTGGTTCTCTGGAGCCCAAGGGGCATCTATCATTCCAAACATAAGGTAATCAATGGACTGGAGCATGTGTGGGAGGAACGGTTTTTAGAAACATTGGCTGCCTCATCAGTGTGTGGAAAGCTCTTCACATCACCTCTACCCAAAGTAAAATTGCCTTCCTATCCACCCTAGCTTTTCACCCTCAGTCTCACTGAGATCAAATCTGTGGTTTCCACAGCAAGCCCTGTTCACTCTGGCATTAGTGTGGTGTTCAGTTTCTATTGGAAATGGTAGTTCTTATTCCAACAGACCTCTGGGCTTCATTGTGTGGCAATCTGGGTCTGTGCTTGTTGTCAGCCTAAGGGGTTAAAATTCATTTTAAAT
>NW_004567108.1:31473887-31527590 GCF_000260355.1 Condylura cristata | reverse complement strand
TTTTTTTTTTTTTTAAGAAAAGACCTTGAAGCATCCTATGGTCTTAATCTCTTAATGTCCTAAGGGATGCTTGAGCCAATTAATAATGAGCCCCTTCTCTTGAAGCATTTGAAAGCCAACATTTGTGGTGAACAGGGAACATCAGTTAATCACATATTAAGGATGATTCCTTTGTTCCTGTATGAAAGTGGCTTCTAGCAGACATTCTTATATTCCCATACACAATATTTATCTTCACAAAGCCAAACTAATTTAAACAGCCAAATGTGACCTTTAAATAGTATTCTTTTTTTCCATCTCAGGAAACAATTGAAAGGGTCTTGCTATATTAGTGGGATTTTCCCTTTTTTCCTAGTCTTCAAGAGAATCTTCTTTCATCTTTTTCTTTCTCCGCAGCTACAAAATGTGCTCATTACGGGTCTATCTGTCAACTACAAAAGGGAGGAGACTTCTTCTATTTCAGCAGGTATGAATCTCAATAGCTGCTTTCATCTCGAGAGAGTTCACTTCTGCTCTATTTAATAAAATCCAACACTTCAGTTATCAGAGTCATTAGGAGAAGCAAGATTGCCTTCATTCATTTTAGTGTCATATATAATTATACCATTTATTTCCCCAATGGGCTCTACACTTTTCCACTACCTTTTTTCTTTTCTTTTCTTCCTTCCTTCCGTTTTTTTGTTCTTTCAGCTTATTTCTGAAGGAAAGCACTTTTTAGAAAATAACAGTAGCAACAGAATAAATGAGACAAAACAAAAAACACTCTTTCAGTAACCAGAATAGTTTCATTACCATCAGTAGACACATTCATCCTGAAAGAACCTCAGCACCTCTGAAAACTGTTCTCATTTTATTCATTGTCTTTCCCCTCAAATTAATGTGAGCCACATTTGCCCTATGGCTCATACAAAAGCAATTTAAGTTTGATAACTTAAAGGGTGATCTTCTCTGTGGACTTCAGACATTATCCAAAGAGGTTATAAAATGCATCTTCTGAAAGGGACAGTAAGAAATCCAGTATTACATCAGTTAATGAAAATCAACTCAATTTTCTAATCAGCTTCCCTCTTTAACAAAAAAGTATTTAAGTTAAAATTAATTTTAAGGCAAAATACCCTAAAGTTATCAGTGTATGACAAGGAGAAAGTGGATTTCAATTCCAAAGCTACCATCTCCTCATCCCCCAGAGTTTAGTTGGTGAGCAATCTATAAGCTACTAGCTGGTACTGGTGTTAATTCTAATGGTTTAAAAAGTTAAGTCTTATTATTTAAGAATTTCTTAATCAGAAGCAACCTGGAAAACCCACAGATTTGGAAATATTTTAACTTGGAGTTCATGACCTCCAGAATATATAAGATTATGTGTTGATGTTTATATGCACCCCTCTAGGGAGACAAATGATCCTTAGAATCTTTTTTTTATATATAAGAGTTTATTTTTACATATTTTTGTGCATTTTCCCATCTCAGTTGCGATCCCCTTGGGCTTCCCAGATCCTTAGAACCTTTTATCAACTTTCTTATGAAATTTGTGACACAAGAAAATGTAAGAATTAAGTCTAGTTCACTCTCTAGCTCTGCAATAACTTGTTAAGTAATTGGCTGTATTTTTTCCTTGTGTCTAGGTTTTAAAAAACTCAATGTTTGAATTGATAAATAATCTGTATAGAGTTGGCATTTTGTGACATTCTCCACATATAGTTGTTAGTTCACTGCATTTAATGAACAGAATCAAACATTAAGACACAAAGCAAAATTTTCCCTAACTTGTCCTTAGTCTCCTAGTTCAGTTGCTTTATTATGGCCATAGAAGTTAACCTGATCATATTAATTTTTAAGAAACCAATGCTTATTCTTACTAAATCTCTTTTTATAGAAGTAAAATGTAGTCAAAAATAAAAATTAATTTTTGTGTATGTTCATAATTTTTCTGTGTATTTTTAAGGTTTGCAGGGCTACTATTTTTATAGACTGAAACTGGAAATGTGAATTTCAATGAGGGGTAAACTGGAAACCTGTAAAGATTATGGATGACATGTGCACCATGTGGAAAACATTGTTCACAATTTAAATTGTACCTTTCAAGTATCTCTCACATCTTAGCATGGTTTTGTTTTTCTAATTTAAGAAGGTCAAATCACTCGTATTAGATGTCTTTTGCCTACATTTGACATCCTGCAGCACCACAAATCCTTTTTGGTTTGGTTTTTCTCTTCCTGCTTTCTTCTGGTGTTAGTTTATTCTTCACCTTGCTGCTACCTCCCTCATCCATGAATTTTCCCCTTCCTGCTAAACCTTCTCAACTAGAAAAAGAAAAAGAAAAAAAAAAAGGACTTTTCATGTTAAAGTAGACTATGTCATCTGGACAACTACTTGACAAAAGCATGAGAAATTAATTACTATCTAAATACTAAGGTAAAACCCTAAATTCCCAGTTACCTGAAAATTAAAGAGAGAATCTTACTCTTTAAATGTGTGTTTAAAAGTACAGACAATGAAACAGATGTCTAGGTGGCCACAAATGGTGGCTGAGTTTCTTCTGAGTTCCCTCTGAGTTGCCTCGAGAAAATATTCATGTGTACTTTAGTTGAAACCGGTTTCCCTGGCTCGAGGAGAATGGCGTTTTAAACAGCTCCTGTTTTAGATAAATGTAAGCCACTGGCTTCAAAATTGATGGCATTCTGTGTACAGTAATGTTACACCTCCACTAGTGTAGCTGCAAGGAATTTGAGGACATCATCGTCCTTCATTTGCAAGATAGCAAGGGCTTTGGACATTGCAAAAGTATTTAAGTTATGATGGGAACCCAGAGCAATGCATGACGAACCCACCTCTTGGTAGTATGGAAAGGTGCTGAAACTAGAATAATCTGGAGCAGGCCCAAAGGAAAAGAAAAATAAAGATCAGCGTGCTTACATTCTTGTTTCAGTATGGTAAATTGTTATCTATATCTGAAATACTCTGGGCCTTCATTAAAGAAGGGAATGAAGTAGTTAGTGATTTTTAAACATTTTCGAAGAGGAAAACGCTTTCTTCAACTGAAGTATTAGACAGAATCCCAAGAAATGCTGTCCAAATGGGAGACGACCAAAATGCTGATTATTCTATCTTTTCTGTGACCTCAAGGAAGCTTTATAGATTATCTGTGACTTGAGGGTTATAGTTTGAAAGTAACTGGAGGTGGTAATCTAGAGACTGGAGTTAGACAGAAACAGAGGTTTTGTTCCAATCTGAACTGTCACATCCATTTTGTATATGACATGGATAAGTTTCTATCCCTCCTCAAGCTTTATTTTTCTGATCTGTAAATATAGCAACATCACTTATCTCATTTCAGAACTTGGAAATAGTACATTGGAAGTCCAGCACAGTGCTGAGCATTCTGTGAATGTTCAAATGGATGCTGTAAACTTCTTTGACATATAAGCAGCCATAGAATAAGTTCATAATTCTCTCCTTCTCCCTCTTTTCTCTAGTAGTATACAGTTCAATTAGGCATTCCACTTAGGGGTAGAGATTAAAATGGCAAGTATTGAAAATATTTCTATGATCTCAGTTACCACTAATTTCATGAACTTTTGGAGTAGTAGAATAAAATGATTTCTCCCAATCTGTTATAGTAAAAGGCTGGTTGGGGGTTGGGTAGATTATCAGGCAACCTGACAGGAATTAGAAACATGTTTTGCTACCCTTTCACATGTTGTTTCTCATTATAGAGAAACGTGGCCTATGACTTACTTGGAAGCATCTTGATACTTGGAGTGATCTTCCAGGAACTGTCCTGTTAGTAAAGGAATTGACTGTATTCTAAGTGTTTGACAAATAAAAAGCATGAATATAACTTTTAAAGTTGCATTTGATGCTGCTTTAGTCAGGTTTCATGGAGTTTTCCATTCTGTGAAAGTATCACTTAGCTGTTGCTTGACTTCTGGTTGCATTGATCCTACTTAGAAAATGAGAAGCATCAGGCACCCACCTTTTCGGAGGGCATTCTCCAAAAAGGGCACTTGACAGTAAGCCTTTCCTGGAGTATTGAGTGGCTCTAAAATAATGCAAATACTGCATAATGGTGCAAGTTTCTAGATAGTTTGAACCCTGGACTGCCACCCAAAAAGAGCATAAGGTGATAGTTATTTTAATTTTAAATAACAGAAACAAAATTTAGCAAATGTTAAAAAAAAGTACAAAAGTTACTAGAAAGCTTTGAAGACTTTGATAAGTAACTCATCAGAATGGCACTATTAAAGCATTTAACACTATTTGCTACAAGTATCATGGTCTCTCCACACCAAATTTCATATCTACAAACGCACACATACACACGGAAGAATTAGATTTTCTAAGTTGGCAGGTGTTATCCATATCTTGAAGGATCCACTGTATTCCAGGATCCTTCCAGAAAAAGCTGAAAAGGAAGCTCAAAAGGATCTAGTATATTAAATGTTCCAGCTACACATTGCTTAAATACACGTAATTTTCATGAAAGTATTAGAATTGTGTGCACAGACCTAACTTTTACAGAAGGAAGAAACCCATGTCCTTTTGATTTCAATGCGAAAAACAGGTTTTTAATCTGTCAAGAAAGAATTTAGTCCTGAGCATTCTGTGCATTTGCTGTTCAATATCATTACACTGGAAGAAGATAGAAGCTGTTTAACATGATTCTTAGGGAATGACTGGGTGGCATTAATGATTGACACTTGATGACTTTCAGGTAAGTCAGCATAGAACTGGCTTCTTATCTAGAGAAGTCAGTAGAACACAGTTACCAATAGCAACAACAACAGCTGTTTATTTACACAGCTGGGGCTGCCTACAACTTTTGCCATAGCAGTAGCAATGCAACTGGGCCATCTCTTAAGTCAAGCACAATTTTCCTATAAATGAACCTGGTATTCTCTCTAGCAATAAAATAGGTGGACCTAATCTTGATAGTAGACAGATGCACCTGAATTGAACTTTCCATGGGAAATTGGACCTCCAGAGTCTCCAGGCACTGAGCAGTCAGTGTTATTGCCCTAAATAACTAATGGCTTATTTTCTTTGGCAGCTGAGACCAAGGGATTTAGTCCCTAACTGTGATCACTTTCATATCTGGAAAGTGAGCTGGCCTATAAAAAAGAAGAACCCCGAGGCATGGGGACAGATCCCTTTCCTACAGCATAGTACTGCGCGTTAGCTGTGTTCTAGCCCAAACGTGCCGCTGTCAAGATGTGGAGGAGACATTTACCCCTGCAGACCAGCTTACTTTTCTGCCTCTGTATTCTCAGAGTCACTGAGTCGTGCCACTTACTTTAACTCTGGACTCTGCCTAACACATATCTGCCTGAGCTCACTCACATTTAGGAAGGGACACAGAATTCACTGGTCACAGACTCACACTAGATTTGCCCCAAGTTAATGGTTTTTTTTTTTTAAAGAGATTTATTTATGCATTAAAACTGGGGTATAAGCCAGAGGTGCAGAGAGGTGAGATTGTTACAGGGTAGCCCTGAGTGAGATTGGGCTGCCTGTCTGTGGGTCCTCACCCACGCGCTTAAAATTTAATGGTTCTGCAGACACACACAAAAAGGGTAATGAGTTTTTTTTACAAAAAGGAAAAAGGAAAAGGAACAACCCAGGGAAAGAGAGAGGGATATAAAGTAACTGGAATATCTTACCAGGGAGGCTAACTTGGAGCTCTAGTCACAAGCTAATTGCTAGCGCCCAGTCACATGGTCTGAGAGCTGCTCCAGAGAGAGCCTTTAACCTCTCCAGAGTAACAGTTGAAAAACTGCTCTCTGTTTATCTCCCAAAGTCCCAGAATGCCTGCTTAGCTCTGCCTTGGGCCCTCCTAGTTCTCTCCTTGGTACTGCTGGGAGTTGTACTGGAGTAGGGGGTAGAATCCAGAAAGCAGGATTAAGGGGTGGAGTCCACAGAACTCTGCAGAGTTCCTTTAGGACATCCTTCCCCTTAACAAGAGGATTCATCAGTGACAGAGTGGGGAACACAACAGGCCAATTCACTGAAATATACTGCTGAGTTAAGCAGCAGGAGACATAGGAGAAGTCTGCTGTACCATGTGGGTCAGCTCCCTGGCCTGGTATTCAGCTCACACTAGTGGCTGCAGACAGCTTCATATTGCAGAGACCTAACTCCTTATTTGAAATTAAAATAATTATCACAAATATACTCCTTTTGGGGGGCAGTCCAGTGTTCAAACTATCTAGAAACTTATGCAATTATACAGCATTATTTTAGACCTACTCAAGACTCCAGAAATTTGTTTTTATTCCCAAAGAGGTATGAAGATAATGATTGCTAAAATTCTTAAGAGAAAAAAAAAAGTGTTTGGCTGTGATTTTCTTTCTTTTTTAAAAAAAAAAATATTTATTTGTGCATACAGAACTGGGGTACTGGCCAGAGGTTCAGGCGTGGCGAGAGGCATCACCAGAGACAAAGTGGGGGAGCAGAACAGGCAGAGTGACGAAGTACACTGCTGAGGGGAGCAGGGGCGGGTCAGGAGAGGTCTGCCATGCCATGTGGTCACCTCCAGGGCAGGCAGGACTCGAACTCATGAGGAAGTGGCTTTAGCTTCTTAGTACTATGCTTCAACCCGCTGCGCCACCACGGAGGGCCTGGCTGTGATTTTCATACTTTTTTTCGCTTCTGAGATATGTGTATGTACAGAGAACTGAACATCTTTTTAAAGTAAGAACATGACTCATATTTATTTCCATTAAATTTTCTGGGATGTGAGGGTAAAAGAATAGCTTTTTGATTTGGGATTCTGCGGCAAGTCAGAGAAAAGGTTTTAAACGTCTGGTCATACTGGAGAAAAAATGGTGTTTCTTTTTTTTCCCTTGTGTATTACCCAAGTCTCCATATTCCTCCTGGGATTTTTAATGTACACATTTCAGGTATTGCCAGTTTTTTACTATATACTTACATTTTATTAGAGGAATGGGTGCTTTTGATGGACGTTTGTTAAATACTCAGCATTTGAACCTCTTCTCTGTAGGACCTTTTCTTACCTACTCAAGTAGAAATTTGAGACACTTGTTCCACTTATCCTCTGGTGAGTGAAGGCACACTCATGAGACCCAGTGTTGGCCAACAGGAGTTGCAGTGGTATAAATGAAAATATTCGCCCAAACTCTTCATCAACCTATGTGTGTGATCTCTTATACGTGACTTTACAGCTTTTTCCACTATTAGTGGGATGCAGTTTGCCTCCCTTTGACCTTAGATTTGCCATATGGCTTACATTTGCAAATAGAATGCTGATAGATTTGTTCTCACATCACAGAGATTTGACATATATATTTCCACATATGGCTTCCTGTCCTGAACTCCTACTAGCCTCGTAAGAAAAACTGTCAGGTAGTCAGTCACCTAATCCAGTAAGAATGAGAGAGAGATTTCCAGTTGAATCCCACATGAAGTTTGGATGAACTAAGCCCAGCCGACCTACAGACCAATGAACAAAAATAAATTATTGTTTTATCAAGCCCTGGATTTTGGAATGGTTTTGTTATACAGTACTAGTGGTATAGAAATATACTTGGACCTTTGAATATATAGCCTAGATCCATATGAACATAGACAATGAAGAATTTACTTGGTCCACAAAGAATGCAGCATTCAAGGACAAGGGATGGACTTCCGACAAGGTCCAGTGTTGCAGAGTGACACTCACTGGGCTGAGGTTCCCACTGCACGGCTTCCTATGGTTTCCTATGTTGATTTCCTTCCTTGGCTTGTTGGCCTTCTGATTTAGTCAATGTCATAACTAATCTTTAGAGATAACAAAGATCCTTCCAATAAAGATAGTTTCAGTTTAAGTTGACCTGGTTCAGTATCTTTTATTTGCAAATAAGAATCCTGTCTTAATTAGCCTTTATTCAACAGAGGTGAAGATACAAGGAGAGAGTGAAATTGGCAGTAGCAGAATGCAGAGACGCCCAGTTCAGTCTAGTGGTGGGGTCTGGAGAATTTCTTTAATGTACAGCAGAATTTTCATTTTATGTCTCAGAAATTTTAACTATCCTTATTTTCACACAGAACATGTAAGTAGGGGGTAGGTGACAGACTGTTTTTCAAAAAAAGTGATCAAAGTATTTCAGGTAGTAAATGATGTTCGAGGTTCGTCAAGGATCATATAAAGCTAATAAATTGTGCCTCATTGACGTTTCTATTCCTTACCTAATTGTTAATAATTAGACATTCCTTCAATATGCTGAGAACTCATGGTGAAGGTAAAATAAGTCAATTATTTACATGAGAAAAAAGATTTTCATCATAGCCAAAGCCCCTATATAATAGGCTTCTTCAATAAGCCACCAATTAATTTAGTTCAGTAATTAAAAGAATTATAGAAAAAACATTTTTAAATGCCTCAAAACATGCATAGCCATTGATATACAGGTTTGCTTACAAAGAATGGTCAGATGCTTTATTTTTCAATAAACTGTAAAACATACATATTTGAATGGCATAATAAATACCAAAATTCTCCAGTATTTTACAATGTATATAAAGTTAATGGAGATGTTTGTCACTATAGTTTTAAACAAGAAAGGCAGGAAATTTATAAGGTTGACCTCTTTGTGCCACAATCCCCTGAGAGATACATTGCATTTCATTTAAGATAGAGAAAGATTGGATTTCATTATTCAAAAAATAAGCTTATTTACTTAGTATTAATAGTATCGTCAATTCAAGGCATTTGCTTCTGGAGCTTGAATCACACAAACTATGTTGTATATGTAAGACTTCCATTGACTAGTATATACATTTAAATTTATTACCTTTTGCCTTTACACAAAGCCCTTGGCTGACTATTCTTTATGCATATACGATGGAAATGACCAAGTCTGTTTCTTATCACTTTTAAATTTAAATGATTTGCTCTTCCTGATGATTGAAAATGCTTGCAACCAGAGCATCAGGGGCTAAATTCAGTCCATTTGTGCTTCTTCAAAGAATGACGAATCTACATGATGGATGAAAGTTTACTAAGTAGTGTTCACATTCTGGATTCCCAAAGGCAAATGAAGCCTGGCCTGCCTTGAATTCTTCTATGAAACATCCAATTTGAGAAAGCAAGTGTGGGAGGCAAAAGGGAAGGAGAGAGGAGCAAGTGATTCAAAGATAAAGTAGCAAAGACTCCCCAGTTTCAGGGGAATGGGACAAAGAGGGATGAGACAAGTTATGGAAGTTGTAACAAGAGTCTGATAGTCTGAAAGTATCTAGTACAAAGAAAAAGAGTATGAAATTAAGAAGTACATACGTACAGTTGTTTTAATAATGTTTACCATAAAAATACAGATTTAAAATAATACAAGCGAGAAACAATAGTTTGATTTTTTTTTTTGCACCTCTAAAAATCATTATTAGCATGTTGGTGTGTATTTTTATAGCCCTTTTTTCTATGTGTGTGCGTGTGTGCACACATAAACATAAAGAGGAGTTTTTACAAGAGATCATACTCTGTATTTTATAACATGATTTAATCACTCATTGTGTACATTCTCTCATATCAAAAATATGCATCAATATATATTTAATGACTACATAAATATTCCATTTTGCAGAATTAAAAATAAATGAATCCTATCAAAAATGTCTTTTTTTTTTTCGATGCTCCAAAACTTCCCTTATGAAAATGGAACTCTAGCCCCAATACACCCTGAATGAGTGAAAGGCTGTGGAAACAAAGGCATCAGTAGAATTATGTCTCCTTGGAATGGGTGTAGTTACATCCAGGGGTGCTTTGCTCAGCTGAATGTTCTATAGAATACCCAATCTTAGCTCCTGTGGGTGCTATTCTACTTCGCTCTCTATTTCTGGATGTCTAATTTATTTTTCCCAGGCTAGTGAACATTTTGTTCAGTGGCCTGCAATGTTGTGTAGAACTAAATTCAAATATGGCACTTCAGTAGCTCATTCCCCTGCAGATGCACACAGATCCTTCATTGAAGACTTTGGTGGGAGGAGCAGGGAGATTTAAAATGCTTTGTGTCTTATCTACTAAGGTTGATAAAATATTGGTGTTTTTTGGCCCTCCCTGGTGGCGCAGCGGGTTAAAGCGCAGCACTGAGAATCTAAAGCCGCTTCCGCATGAGTTCGATTCCTGCCTGCCCCGGAGGTGACCACATGGCGTGGCAGACCTCTCCTGACCCGCCCGCTGCTCCACTCAGCAGTGTACTTTGTCGATCTGCCTGTTCTGTTCCCCACTCTGTCTCTGGTGAATCCTCTCACCCTCCGCTCTGGCCTGTACCCCAGTTCTGTATGAATAAATAAATAAATCTTTAAAAAAAAAAAATATTGGTGTTTTTTAAGATTGGTGATTTCAGTTTCTGGTAGAGATAGGGTAGGGAGATATTTCTAAGTAACCCTGAAATAATCAGATTCCAGCCTTCCCCACCCTTTTGTGCATCTTATCCTGAACAAAAGATCTCTTCAGGCAGAGCTAAGTAGAAACTCAGGATATCAGTTTGCCATAAATACAAGGGTGACATAAATTAATTTTAGATGACACTGATATGGTGCTGTCCTTCTGAATGGATCACTTTTGAAGTGAAAACAATTTAGCTGTCTGTTAACAGGCTATAGACTAAATACATTTGTATCCCATAATGGAATACTGCCCAATTATTTTAAAAATGGTATGAAAGTAAACATCTTAATCTTAATTTGTGAAAAAATGTATATGATATATTGGTGACAGGGGAAGGTTACAAAATAAAAGGTACTACTTTTAATAGTATTTTTGTAAAAATAAATTGCCTGTTGGGCCCTCCCTGGTGGCGCAGCGGGTTAAAGCACTGCACTGAGAAGCTAAAGCCACTTCCACATGAGTTTGATTCCCGCCTGCCCAGGAGGTGACAACATGGCGCGGCAGACCTCTCCTGACCCGCCCGCTGCTCCCCTCAGCAGTGTACTTCATCATCTGCCTGTTCTGCTCCTCACTGTCTCTGGTGAATCCTCTCACCGCCCCTGAGCCTCTGGCCTGTACCCCAGTTCTGTATGTACAAATAAATAAATCTTTAAAAAAATAAATAAATAAATAAATTGCCTGTTTTACCTTTCCATTGACACCTTTCTATGAATCATATATGGTAGTTATTTTGGACTGATAGGACTACTGAAACACATATGTGTGTTTGCATTTTCTAAATTTTCTGTAATCCATACATGTACATTTTGTATTGAGAAAAAAATGAAATGATTTGTAGGTACAAGACTAAAGGTGTCATGGAATTTTATCTCCCTTACGCTACTGAAGTAGCCTCAAGTACAGGGGTTATCATTCCTATGATACAGTTCTCTTGAAAGGAACAATGGAGAAAACTAGGAGCATCTCCTGTTCAGTGACTCATGCTGTGCTAGGTCATCAGTGGGAAGGGACAGTCATAGTTGTGTAATGGCATGACAAGGGCATGGACACAGAGTAGGTGGAAACTGGCAAGCAATTATGTCTCCATAATTATCTATTTTTTTCTCTTCTTTGAGTATTTCCCTTTGCAGGATGTCATTAATAGGTGAGTAGATTTTTGCTGATATGTATAGTTAATGTCTATATACGAGTTAGGCAAAGGAAGGAATTAGCAACACACGTCTGGTGAATGTTTTCTACTAAAGTTGTCACTGTCACAATCACAGAATATCTTCCATAACTTTTCAAAAAGACTCAGCCCTCATAATTCCTGGCAAGGTAAACTCCTGGAAATATTTTACACATCCCACTTTGAATCACAGTGGGGTTTCCAAGAACATGCCTGGAAAAAAACAAATGACTCTTCACTTTCTAAGAGCTCTTTGTCATATTAAGCAACAACTAAAAAATATAAATGATGGTCTGTGTAGAACAACTTGAATGATAAATACAGGGTAGTCACAAGCTTTCAGAGCTGGAAAGGTTATTAGAGATGGAGCCCTAATCTGACGCATAAGTACACTTGCTTCAACGTTCCACATGTTCCCACGTGTAAATGGAAAAAGAGAACATCTACTTTTTCAGGCAGTTCTAATTCCTCATTCATAGGTTCTCATAATGCTTTTTGGCATTTTTGTCATTAGAAGGAAGACGTGAGAGCAGGAAATGTAACATAAACTGATGAGATTATGTGAGCAGAATACTAAAATAGTATGTAATCAATGATATCTGTCCCCTTTGGAAAAAAAATAATTAAGATTCAAGCATTTATTGCAGCTTTAAAGCACAGCAGCTTTATGTCTGAGAACCAATTTCCTAGATCTCCATGACTGATTAAAAGACATATTTAGTTTGAGGAGAAAACTCCCTATAGAGTAAATTAGAGCATGATAATATACTTACATAGAAAGAGTTCTTTAGAGGAATTAATGATACATGATTCAGGTTCTATAAAGTGTGCTGATCATATCAGTGGCAGCTCACGGGTACCTTCCAGTGACCATTCATTTCCTTGTTAACTCCATAGGGTATGATACGCAGTGTCCAAGATCATCTATCATTTTTTGGACTTCTTCACAGTCCCTGTGCTTCCTGGCTGAGTTATTCATGTAACATTAGTCCACATGGGAAAGCCCAGCTGTTAAAAGTTTTAGAATCAGGAATAGGAACACATTTTTATTAGATCTTTCATCTTGTCGGCAGTGTTTTTCTTAGTATAAATAATGCTAACAGTATGCTAGCTCCTTCACCGTCACTCACTGCCATCTTGGAACGGAGAAAGCGCTGTTATTTTTCTGGGGTTCCAGAGTGGGACTTACATCAAAATAAATATAAAGCAGTGGGTGGGATTGTAAAATCACCTGGTAAGCTTGAACTCATACATAAGAGGTAGGCACTCCAAAGGCACCGATGATAGAACTAATTTGCAGATTGATGGGGCAAGAGAAGAGAAATAAAAAAGTTAAGGATGTTAGAAAGTTCCGAGTATAGAAGGAAGGTTATGTAATTAAAACAGGGAAAACCCAGAAGCAGCAGGTTTAGAAGGAAAGGTAAATAGCCTTGCTTGGGGAGATCTGGATGGGCCTGATGATTATGTCAACTTGGTTAGGTTGACCTATAGTTCCTAAATTTCCCTCCCTGTGATTCCAGCTGGGGTAGACCTATACAAGAGGCTTCTGTGAAATTTAGAGGGCAGAGGTGAAGTAGCAACTGTTTTCTACCTTATACACATTCTCCCAGATCTGCTGCCTATTATACTCAGTGTAAGGTAATGACGGCACCTACAACTACTGTCTTCAGCTTTCTTGGACTTACAGGCCAGATGTATGTCTGGTTTCCCAGGCGAAGCCCTGACTTCCTGCAGGACATCCTCAGTACCCAGTCAGAGTAACAAGAACTGACAGCTTTTCAGTTTGCCTTGAAAGTTCTGGCTTTCCCTTCCTGTCTGCTCTGTGGATTTCTAGCTCCAATATTTAACACAAAAAACAGCTAACTTACAGAATATTGTACCTGTTTTGCTGTACAAGGTTAAATTCTTTTGCAGGAGTCTGCTGCCTTTACCATGGCTCAAAGCACTACTTGGCTTTTTTCCTACCCAATACACACCTTTTTTTCTCTCGGTATACTCTTCATGCTAGTTTCAGATAGAGTTCTTCTCCATTTTTGAGTCCCACCCCACTCTCCTGTCTCTGCGTCTTTAGTCTGTTCCTTCTGTCTTTTGATTCAATTTAATTTTATCTTCAGGTCTTGGTCTGTGGAATGGTGGTCTCTGACCACTCCATCTAAACCTTTTTTTTTTTTTTTTTTTAAGTTTGTCCTGTCTTACTAGAGGTCGTGTGTGGGCCTATGTTTTTAGCTGATCTTCATTACTGTCTTGCTCCATGACAGCAGGAGCTGTGTTTATTCTGTATTCTCTACCCTGACACTAGCTCAGCCAGCTCTAAAAGGATCCTTCTAGACAGAATATACAGAAGGTCCCTCTTTGTGGAGTAGGAATTCCCCATTTCTTGGGGACATAAAGATTATTCTGAGTGTCTTCCTACATTTTGTGCTTTACTGCAAGTCAAACTAATTTGCTTGGGAGTCAGTAACCAAGTCTGTGCCCAATTTCTGAGTTAGCAGATTCAATTAGACTACTCTGAGAAGGTGCTTATGATGTAAATAGATACCTACTATTGGAGTTGCAAGTGATATGAATGTAATTTTTGCATATGTGTCAATTTTATCTTAACTTATAGAACTAAGAACAGCAATCCATTAGCAGATCTGAATGTCTATAATACTCATAAAATTAATATTTCACAAAACTTACTCCACTTGATAATCTTGTACTTTCGATAGTTCCCTTAAATTTTCTATTAATTTCTTAAACATACTTTTCAAGTAAACATTCTCATTTCCCAAGAATGAAGGTCCCATTTTTGAATCATATTAAAAAGCACAAACATAATTTTTATTAGTCAAAATAAAGTATCGTCTTGTTTTTCAGGAGCCTCAATGAAATATTGTCTAGAGTATTTTCAAAACATTTACAAGGTCAATTCATTTGGTGATGGTCTGAGCCTGTAGATCACTTTTCACATTTTAATTCTGCAACTATTTATTGTTGGCCTCTTGAAATCCTTCATGCCTTAACTATCATTTAAGTCTAGTATCCTTGCACATTTTCCCCCCAGTATTTATCCTAGCCATGGTACTTTATCAAAATTATTGAAGTAGCTCATAAATTACATTACCACACATTTGATCCCTTACATTATTACTCCTACAAATGAAACTCAAAGAGCAGTAGTGTCTTGAGTATCTTGCAACTCCTGAATGTTGTCATCCTCCACAAAGTGTGTGTAATGACGTACCCCAATTTCCAGTATTTGTTTTCCCTCCAAATGTCAAAGCTGTTAATGTAAAACCTCTGAATTGAAGACAGATTTTGCTTTCTGTTAAATTCAGTGGTCTCAAGCTGTTATCTTGAAATCCTTTGCCCTAAGTTAGAAATAAGATATTTAGCACTTTTCCTTTAGCATGATATCAACTGGTAGTTAATAATGAAACCATGAGAGGAAGTTTATCATACCAAAGGAAACTGCTTTTCATATCTGAATAGTTTTAAGCTGAAAACAACTGAAAAATGTAGTTGTTGCCTTTGGTCGTGCAAATTTCCTGGTAACTGGGGTAACAATTTTTTGTTTTGTATTCAGTGCTGGCAAGATAAAGAGTAGAAAGATCACACTTACTTAAAACAGGACTATAAGCTTTTTCCTATCTCTCAATAAATGATACAAGTTGGCTAATTTTGACTCTGATGAACTCTTTCAGATTTAGACTTTGGACCAAAAATGAGAGCTACTTGATAGGATGTTTGGGCATTTGAGGGCTCTCAGTTGAAGACAAGCTAGAAAATTGTCAATTAGTAATTGACATTCATTTAGAATCAGATTTCGACCACCTTTGGAGAATGAATGGCTTCACATTTGAAGGTACAAAGAATCAGCAATCTAATAGGCTGAAGAGGTTTGAGATTTCCATCAGTCATGAATTAAAATATGGGAAGTATTTCTCTATTCAAAAGATGCATTTTAAAAATCCATAGGTCTTTTTCACTCACTTGACAATAAAACTAGGAGACTTGAGTTCATTTTTAGCTTTATTACACATCACACACATGTGCACTAACCAAAGTCTACTGATTTCTGGACTCTTAGAAGAAATCTATCTCAGCTCCTTCTTTTTTTCCAGTGTTGGAATAGCAAAATTTGGGGCTTAGTTTAGGGCAAAGTAAAAGAAACTACAAAGGCAGTATATAAATGACATGATTATGCAACTTTGTGAGTGGGGTCTAAGAGTCTTCCATTCTTATTTTCATTTTTCATGACCCGTAATATCTCAGCCTGTGAATACTGCACAAGAACTCACTGGAACTCTCTTGTGTACCTATGGAATATAGAACATGTAGCCACCTCCTCTTCTTGGCAGATGTGTGCTTTAACAATCACATCTGCTTTTGGAATTGATGGAAGTATGAGTTACTAAAGAGTTCCTAAAAATACCTCACTTGATAGGTTAGTCACCTCAGCCTTGTAAGCTTACCGAAGTCTCTGGAGAGTATACCATGATATTCCTAGAGCAAATCAAGGTTGGCATGGACATACTCAATCTTTGTTTATGTATAGCCCAAGAGAGAATTTTTCATCAAGGCTTTTTTTGCCAAGCAGGAAGGAACACATATTCTATTTCAATTTTGAGGTAGGTACTATGTAGAAATGAGAACACAAGAGCTTGTTGGATCTGATCTCTGCCCGCCTGTCTAGGCTTGTCTTAATACTTCCCAAATAGCACAAACTAGACACAATCTATAATATGCTATTAGAGCTTTTGCGTATCATTCTTATTTAAATTCAGCACAAGCACTAGTTTTCTGAAAGGAAGTTCAGATTTTTGAGGTGTCACCCTTTTATTTTCTTCTAAAATTCTGGCATTATCAATGATAAATGCTATCACATTATACTTAGTATAAATAATTTCACCTCTCTCACCCACTTCATTTTGAACTACCAGAGAGAAGAAACTGTACTTGTTTTGTCTTCAGTGATTATACACAGTATGCTTTCTATGTTTCTTGAAAAAAAAAAATGGTGAAATATAAATATTCTATTTACAAGTGCTAGATCTTTTTCACAAAACAAGACAGATGTGTTCATTGTGACTTTGCAAACTGGGAGATGCTCTTCATTCAAACTTCTACTGTGTTCTAAGATAAAACTACAAAAATAATACATAATTACAAATTATGTATTATTATCCCCAGCATGAAAGAACTATTTTGAATTTGAAATTTAGCACATACCGGATAGTGCCTGACACAGTTAACATAGACATTAACAAAACATTGGACTTGAATTTAAACTTTTTAACCAGAGATAATTTAGCAGACCACTATGGCGAGGTCTTGAACCTAAGCAAACTGTGAACTTCAGTTACCGTCATCCTATCTAGCCCTGCTGCGAGGCTGTATGGGCAGGTCAGCTGATGCTTACAATGCCCCTTCACCCATATGGCATCTTACCCAACCAAAACTACCAAAAGATTATGAATATTCCATGGGCTTACAACTACCTACACTGCTCTTTGAGTTAGAGATCAGGATTCAGTGGTAAGTCTGAAAAAAAAAAAATATATATATATATATATACATATATATATAATATATATACATATACATATATATAATATATATATATAAAGAAAATGCTAATTGCTTTTCTTCATAGAATCCTATTGTTTCCCCCTACCTCCCAAAGAGCTTGTTTCAAAAGATCAGAATGACTAGTATCAAAAATAAGCTGCTTCCCACTCTGTTCAACATTTATAAATTGCAACATTTTTTTTGTATGTCACCACAAATATTCCAAAGAAATTATTTCCACCTGCTTCCTATGAAATGCCAAATCAAAGAAATGTCTTAAGAGTGATCTAGGCTGTTCTTTCCTTTTCCATACTCGATTTGCATTAGCATGTAAATAAGTGATATAGTTTTTAGGAAGTCTAATTGACACCATAGCAAATGGCCATTCAGAACCTAGAACCTAAAAGGTGACTTACGCTGCATGTATATGCCTTACTCGGGAATAAAAATCCTACATGTAATGCAAAGCCTGAGAGAAAGTTCAATGTAGGAATAATTATAACTCAAATCCCTGTCTAGAGCAAAATTTACCACTTTTAATCTGCTATAGGCAAGTCAAAAATGTAAAATGAACAAATATATGGACAATCTATATTCCCTTTTATCTTTTCCAAAAAAGCAGGCAATGTGTAAGAAGCTTTCTTAGATGGTTCTTCAAGTAGTTAAAGCAGTTTTTAAAAATAGGTGGCTTTCAGTTCCATACTTTTGTTTCTGCAGACAGAGCTATTAACAGACTTACTTTAATAATGCTAAGTAATTTTGATTTTTTAAAAAAAGGGCTTTATACCCTCATGAATAGCTAAGAATATCTAATTAACACTGTAATGCTTTTTATTTAATATTTTAAGTTGTTAAGTTTGAAATTTTAAGTGAATTTCAGTTGAACCTTAAGAAATGTTAACATAACGTTATAACTGCTCTATTATAAAGTATATTCCCAACATTTCTTTTGACTCAATTGAAAATTGCTGAAGTCCTTCCTTTATTATGAGTTCAAACAAACTTAAGCCATGGCATATGGGTAAACAGATTTGAAAACTATCATAACCTATTAAATTATGACAGATTCCAGTTCAGGTGGACATACAAAACATGAACTAGATTTAAAGTGCGGTATTAAAAAAAGAACACACCACAAAACGTTTGTTTTGGGGGCAATTAAGGTAAGTGTTTCATTTTTAAAAACCTGTCATTAAAAAGAATGAAAAACAAAAGAATCATATTCCAATCGTTCCATTTTGCTCTTTTCATTCTAAGAATGTAACCTTTTTCAGAGAACAGTTAGCTGGTCAAATTTATACTTAAGACATTTATTCGTATTTGACCAGAGAGGTCTCGTAGGCAATAAGTGCACTGGTAATTCTAAATTCCTTTGTTTAGTATGAGTACTTTCCCAATTATTACCCTTAAGCTACATCTCATTTATCTTTCTTCTTAAGAACTGTATTGGTTTACTGTAAATAGTTTAAACACCTGTAGTAAAGGAGTAAGTTTGCTAAACGCAGAGGTACTCTGGTTGATCAAAATGGTGTGGCCAGAGAACAAGCAAGCTTTACATTAAATATGAATGCAGTCCTTACCAACACAAATTGAAACTTGTTTTTTCAACTAAAAAAACCTTGTTCAAAAAGTCTCATTTTATAAAGATTTATCATTTCCAAATCACAGTGAAAGGAACTTGAGCTATTTACCAATTTTGTTTTCTACTGTGCACTCTGAGATACCTTACCAAAAGATGGTATCTGACACAACAGAATGACATATGCAGAATGCAATATTATAGTGACAGTACTGAGGCTGTTACAGACATATTAAACTCTTGAATATTAAATGATTACATCCTAATTATAATATTGGTCCAATAACAAAAATAGAGAACAGCAGCTAGAAATTTATCTCATTCAGTGTTCTGAGATAAAAGAGTAAACCATTCTTTCCATTATTTGCTGTTGATAAGTCCTTTTCTTATGTTGAAATCTGATGATTATTAAATTCTGGCATTTCGCCAAGCTACTGTATGAAAAGGATGCTGAAGGCCATCACTATACAGCACACCGCCACATAAGGACTCTTGCGCTCACCTGTTGGGGAAAAAGGGAAAATATTTATGTTAATTAGCTAAGTGGCTAACACAGATAGGATAAAGTTATTATTTCTTACTCTGACAGCAGAGGTACAAGAGTCAAGATAAACTTGCCTATGAGGCACACTGATTTGAGGGGCAAGGTGAGAAATACAGAACAAAAACTAAATGTAACATAAAAATATAATAAAGGAGTTAAGCTATACCATTTCTTTTTCAAGACTACCCTTTTCATGTATTTAGAAAACCTATATACCATTCCTGTGCAACTGTGTAAACGGGATAAACCAAGATAAACAGTAAATAGTTCATTTCAGTGCATTCAATGCAATTCATTTTTTCCTGTAAAATGGGAAATTTTCACCCGTAGAAATTCAACATAGCATTTTTTAGTCATTTCCCCCTCATTGGCAGAACTTCATGAGACTTAAGCAAAAAATAAGAGGGTTATCAATAAAAATGCATTTAAAAACGTACATCAAATGTTTAATAAAAACTTATTTTCAAAATGAAATTTAGTAACTAATCACTTCTAAGTGTGATCATTGTAGTTTATAAATGTAGAACTTAATTAAAACCACCATCTCTGTGTAACTCAGTATTCACAGGTGTTTAGTTTTGTTTATACTTGGAAATGTTCGTTTACATGAAACAACTGAAGTTGGCTTGTGAAATTGTCTTACAGACAGCTTCTATGATTATGAGTTATATTCACATTGTTATTTTCTCCTTTTTGCTGTCCGGATGTACAATTCCACAAAGAACCAGGGCACTTATTTATATGCTGCTTGGAGGGTGCTTATGAGAAGAAGGCTGAAGAGACATTGATGATGTCTTTATTTCCAGCTGTAATCTTGAGTATGTACCTGAGGTCCACTATTAGAGATGGCTTGTACTTGACCTCACCTGTGTTGGCAATGCTGTTTAGTATCAGCTCCTTCCTAGTAACTAAGCTCATTCTTTTCCACAGAAAGCTTAGTGACTATCCCTACAAAAGATCAACCTTGATCAACTAAATTATAACTAAAATTCTCAAGGTCATCTTTTTCAGGCTTACTCACTGAACTCATACAGTTGTAGCTATTGCAAGCTTAATTTCTGTATCTGCTCAATGACAACATTCATAGAAGGTATTACACAGATTCAAATAAGCATTTTTAGTATTTTACTGAAGTATTTTTCTATCCACAGACATTTAACAGACTGTTCTTTAGCTAAAGGAAAATCTACAACAGGAGAGAATAGTGTTTTCATGGTCATCATTTTTAAGCATTGCTTAATTCTTTTGGAATTTGACACCCCCACCCCACCACTCATAAGGTATCAACCAAAACAAACAAAAAACAATCCAGGCATAAATTTCATGAACAAATCTCTCATTCTCATTAACAAATCCAGTCTTACTAAACACCTAACAGAAAATGATAGTGCCTTAAATATTCCATCTGCTGGAAATTAATTTTTGAGGAAGTTCTTCCTCATCCTCCAATTTACAATGCTATACTTTACATATGGGTTTCATTTTCCTGTTTTTAATTTTCTTAAAAGAGATTGCCATGTGGTAGAGCTAAACATCTTTGGTTGAATTTGAGTAAGAATGTTACTTCTTGTCTGGTCTTAACTTAGGTCTGGATAAGTGAATGTGAAACAGTTGCTATAATGTGATATGTAACATGATAAAATAATTTGGCTGGGCCGTTTCCCATTAAAATTGCATCCTTCCTTTCTTTGTGGATATATTTTTTGTCAAGAGAGGAGCATGTGTTTGAGAAAGTTGCATATCACCATCAATATTTTCTGAGCCACTTTGCCAAAATGAAAAGCTAATGTTTTCACATAATTGGCAAAAATGAATACTTTAACTGAACCATTTAACCTATGGCTTTCATACAGTGGAAAGAGGAAAATGGATCTACATTAGCTAGCTCAAAGAAAAAGCTGTTTGTAAGGATATACAACATAGACCACACTATACAAAATCATTAAGAAAGCCCAGTTCCTAACGCCAGACTTTCTGATATCTTTACCAAAGATTATTACTACTCTAGTGCAGTGATATTCTTTATTTCCTCGAACTGTTTTTGTTTTTATATAGCCTTATAATCTCTCCTGGCAGTTTACTTGAGGGATTCTAACCACTCTGGGGTCACTTGAATCACAAGCATTTTGGTTTATAAATATTTACATTTACTATGAGCCATCCAGGGTGCTACTGTCTTTATCTTTCTCTTTTATATTTTAAGTGCTTAACATTTCCTGTTATTTCAGAGTTTATAGCTGCTGAGCATGGCTAAAAAAAGAGAGGTAAGTCTGTACTACAAATCTGTGTAAATCTAGGTCGGATCTTCCCAACTACAATACTACTGCCATCTTGGGCTAATTGTATTATGAGGGGACAGCTGTCCTAGGCATCACTGGATGTATTAACTTCCCAGAGATGCTCACAGTCTAACTACTCTGGTGTGACAATAAAAATGTCTCTGGACATTGCCACATATCCCAATTGATAGCCACTTTTCTAGGCTGTATCTGTGTGTAACCAATCTAAGGTCAATAATACTAGAAAAGTCTCAAGCCTAATCACCATAAGAATAATGAAGGGCAGCAAAGAAACACTAAGGAATTACAAGTCCTGGTGCTAAAAGCACATAGGCCCTCTGGAAGATGTCTGCTTCAGTAGTCAATATATGAAATTGAGGGCCTTGCAAAAAGAACTTTACTGTGAAGTTCTTTATGCTTTTTCTTCATTTTCTACTGTAAAAACCCAAAAGACCAGGAATCTTATGTTATCTATAGGATTCAGAAACGACTTCTATAGTTGCAATTTCCATTTTTTTTTAAAAAATGTATTTATTCATACAGAACTGGGGTACAGGTCAGAGATGCGGAGGGTGAGAGGATTCACCAGAGACACAGTGGGGAGCAGAACAGGCAGATCCATGAATTACACTGCTGAGGGGAGCAGCGGGCGGGTCAGGTGGCAATCGAACTCATGCATAAGTGGCTTTAGCTTCTTAGTGCTGTGCTTTAACCAGCTGTGCCACCAGGGAGGGCCGCAATTTCCTTTTTTAATGGTTCTTGCCTATCATTAAAAGTTCAAGGGAAGAAAATTTGCGGTCTTGAAATTATTTTAGTGGCTAACAACATATGAATCTTAGCTGTCCTGAAGAATATGAAGCTCCTATAAATTTTCAGTCCTGAGCTAGAGTAGGTTACATCTATGACTGACTGCCTTCAGCTATATTGCATTAATTCTATATAGAAAGAAATTTCTAAGATTTATATGAATTATTGTATTGATTTTACTTTTATTATAGACCACTTTCTAAAATTACTACATCTCTCAAAAATAAAAACCAAAGTAAAACAACATTCTAAAGGGAGCACCATTTATCTGAAGCAGATAATCAAATTCTTCATTCTATCTAATGTGGGGAAAAAG
The DNA here is from genome assembly GCF_000260355.1 of Condylura cristata. Lineage (NCBI taxonomy): Eukaryota > Metazoa > Chordata > Mammalia > Eulipotyphla > Talpidae > Condylura > Condylura cristata. The sequence continues at coordinate 31,504,963 of NW_004567108.1, read as the reverse complement.
AAAGCCTCTATACAGTGGCTGGGAACTATTCATCCCATATGGAAAACAGCATGGAGCTCGCTTAAAATATTAAAGACATCTATCATATGATCCAGCAATTCCATTCCTAGGAATCATCCTGAAGAATGCAAAAGCACTAACTCTAAGAGATATATACACACCTATGTACATTATATCACTGTATGCCATAGTCAAGCCTTGTTAATATTCTAAGTGTCAAAAGACAGCAGTGTGAATAAAGATGTAGTCAAGATATACAAAAGAATACTACTCAGCTCTTAAAAAGGCTAAACGCTTGACTTTGGTGACATGGATGGAACTAGATAGGGTTATGATAAGTAAAGTAACCTAGAAGGTGATAAACAAATACCAGCTGATGTCACTTATACATAGAATACAAAGGTCAGTAAAATCAAGCCAATAACAAACCCTAGAAAGACAACGTTAGAATTGAGATCCCTGAAAAGGAGGGAAATTAAAGTGAGGAGGGGGACTAGTGGACTTTGGATGTCTTGGTGATGGGTATGGTATAGTAACATATACTTAAAAGATGTGATCCTATATCTTTATATAATATAGTGTTAGCCAATGTGTTACCATGATAAAAATATCCCTCATTCTATTTAAACAGGATTAGTTTGGGAAATTCAAGCTTTTGTCAGACTAAATGGACTAAATATTAAAGGTAGCATAACTTTTGTTCATTATTAAAGTCCTGGCATCATTTTCAAAGAAGCCACTGTTACTATTTATTCAGAGTTAGGAAACTACTAAAATGAAACATTTTGGGAGGGGGTGTCTTGTAAATAATTACAAAGACTATTTCAGTCTAAGTGGTATAACTACAAATGCCCTGAAGTGTTTCTTCAGTACTGATACAGGTATAATCTATTATTCAAGACTATTAGTGAATCACAGCAATAAAATACATTTTGTAGAATTCACTTACCAGTAGTTTCAAAGTCCACTATGTGTTGGGCACTTTACTAAATGCTTTATTCATAGAGCTGTGGCAAGCATATATCATCTCTAACTACAGATGCCCTTAATATGTTACTATTCTCATTAAGAAAAATCAGATTACCACATTTACCTTTTTTTTTAAAAGAAAGAAAACTAAGCTTGACTATCACCAATAGGTTCAATAGATGAAACAAAGTCTAAAAGCAACAAGCAACATTCTTTGAATTAGCATACGGCAACAAAGTGATTGTGTTTAAATGGGTTGCTCAGTATCATCCTCAGTATCAAAGTGGCACACATACAGAATGGCATGCTCTTGCATGCATTTATAAAACTACATTTGTCTGCAATCTCATCTTAACCACAAATACACAGCATCTGAAATCTGAATCAAGAAATTTTTTCTTGTATTCTCATCTTCCTGCTAATGAAATGGTTGAATTATCCATCAACTCTAGTTTTAAATAGCTTACAGGAAAGTGGCTGGTGAAACTCTACAGGTGAATAATTTACAACTAACTATGTGGTGATCACACATAGACACTTACCAATTCTGGCACACTTCCAAAATATACCCAACAATCTGCAAAGAACAAAAAGAGAAGTAGCTATTGAACACTGGAAAACGGCTAAGTCCTATTAAACTAGCATTTTAATTTCTGATGTGCTTCAAATGTGAAATTTGTTTTGATGTTGAGCTATATATGAAAGTAGAACACAATAGCATTATGAAACATCACTGTATAGAAATTGTTACAAACTGGAATATATTATGGTGTCAGGGTAAATAAATATGAAAATAATAAAAAAAATTACTCAAGGGCTTACTGTTGTAAGAATGATTTAGTCAATCAAAACTGTGTGTGTGTAAACTGATTAAAATGAAGATTAATTTTGAGGAAATAGTAAATAAACAGTTGGTTCTGATGAATTTTGAAAATAAAAAAATAACTCTTATTAAAGAAATTTCCAAATGAGGCCCTATTATCTAATGACCTATAGCCACAAACTCTAATTATAGCACTTACATAACTGCTGTTATTCAATAAATAGAAACAGAAAAAACATGCTTACGTTTTTAATATAAATTAAAAAATTATGCTATGGGTACACTGTATAAGCTATATATGGCATGTAAAATAATATTCTGGACACAAGATCAGAAGGAAGATATCCATTACAATCTATGATTATGACATAAATATGTATCATAGACACCTGACTAAAAAAAAAAGGCTTATCTATTGAAATGCTTTAAAATATGTGAAAATAAATAAAATCTGTGAAAAGAGGACCTAAGACAAAGTAACAATCTTTTCAGCAAAGCAACAAAAAATTTAAGTTGCTATTTTCAACAGTGAAGCTATAAAGAGATCAAGAGCTCATTTTATCTACTTTGTCTAGAGATCTCCACTTCAGCACGGACAACTCACAATAATGAAAGAAAATTTTATTAGTCTCATGAAAATATGTCTTATAAAAGAAAAATTTCTTCTACAGAAAATGGACTTTGAAATTTATATAAATAAGAACAAAGATCAAATGTTTCAAATGATTGACCCTATCAGTAAATACTTTATAGTGTTAAGAGTAGGCATGCTGTTTCTTTGGCTTTTCATGTAGGAGAAATATACTACTACTCAACCTCTACTGTAAGGCTGGTAGCCCTGAGAACTCCTTTTTTAATGTAGCATGTAATGGATGTACTTCTGCTCCCAAGAAATGAAGAGCAGACATTTCCACATGCAACCTGTTCCTTCTTACACACACACACACATACACACACACTAAGTTTTTAATTACATAATGAAATCTGCCACTTAAATATTTTATTAGAGACATTATGCATTATAGTAGACTTGAATAAAGTTATTATTCTAGTACTAATAACAACAAAAAACTTCTGGACAGTGTTGAATGAATGAAAGGACATTATTTGAGGACCTGGCCTTGTTCAACATTGTTTGGCAGTTTCTAAGAATCCACCTATGTTGTTATGGGAGGGTTTACTATACATTAGCATTCCAAGAAATTGAACATTGTGTTGGTCATTTTTCTACACCCTGTATCCCCCCAACCCCCAAAGGTGTTGGGTATAAATATTCCTATGTGAAACATTCTAGCATTTCATCATTTTACTTCTTAAAATGATTAAGTGATGTACAGGATAGTATCAAAAAAGGATTACGACACTATTACGTAAGATTTAAAATTAAACAACTTAATTTTTTAAAAAAGATTTATTTATGCATACAAGTTCAGGACAGAGGTGCAGGACTAGGAGGATTCACCAGAGACAGTGTGAGGAGCAGAACAGGCAGATCTACTGAAATACACTGCTGAGGGGAGCAGCAGGTGAGACACGAGTGGTCTGCTGTGCCATGTGGTGGACCAACCTGGCAGGAGATTAAACTCCTACAGTGGTGTGGTTAGCTTCATAGTGCTGAGACTTACCCCTTTGCACCACCAGGGAGACTCCAAAGTTTATGTAATTCTTATCATATGATTTTTTAAAATATATTCTTCATTTTGGTTGAATAGCATGTATTTCTGTTTTATGAACCTAGCACATAAAGTTCAAATTAGCAGTTTGTGGGCATGGACTTAAAAGGGCAGTGACATGTTTATTTTTTATTTCTGTTTAAGTTAAACTTTCCAAATACATCTGCTTTAAAACACAAGACAGGGAGCCTATATAATTGTATGGGAGAAGGAGTGTCTTTATTATTAATATTTCTGTGGACACAATATTTTCAACCTATTCAATGCTTTCAAATTATGATAACCAATTTCATTAATGATTCTATAGAAATAAAGCCAATCTCTTTGAAGATTTGAAATTGTATTTCTAACCCCAGAGAAACAATCTGTCAAATTTTTAAAAATATACTTATTTTCCATGTAATATATTCCCAGTCACTTCTGATATCTATATTTTTACTTAGCAAGAGAATAAAAATAGAAGTTAGTGTTTTTAAAATCAGTGGGAGAAAACAATGCAAAAAATTATTATAAAACTAAGTTACATATAGGTATTAAATTATTTAATGACTTTTGTAGTAATTTATGTTCACTCTATGTAAGATAATTTGGGTGATTAGGCTGCATAAGTAACATACCCAGTTTTATTTCTGTCCAGGAGCCTGGGTGCCAAAGATCGGATGTAAGCACAGGTACAAATAAGCAGCAAGATTACAGTCAGAAGACTCTGAAAATTGAAAATGGCAGACTAAAAAGAGAAAAAGAAAAGTTAGTATCACAAAGAAAACTGTATACATAAAAATTGTGCGATAATTCCATATTAAGAGTAATACTTTTTCTCTAAACCACAGTGCACTTTCCATTCTTTGGAATAAGGAATATGGAAGATGCAACAAAAATTCTAAATTAAAGAATGTGAAGGTACAAAAATGTCATGAATACAAAATTGTTGACCAAAGATCAATATGAAATTAATACAGATGTTCCAGGTACCCAGCCTGGACTACTAGGTAAAACATGGAGTCAATTATCTCTTCCAGTAGCTGGTTATCCAACCTCACTTAAATCATTAATTCTCTAAGTCTGTTTTCTATCTGTAAAACTTAGTGGTGAGTAGGGAGTTAAATATTGGCTAAGCTGTTTTTCATTTCTGAAGTTTCTTTAGCAAAAAATGCTCTAAATTAAATAAATTATGTTTCATACACTAAATAATAGGCTATTAGATTTTGGTGGAAAGCACTTGTCCATTCACCATCGGTTCCTTAACAGAATTAAAAAAAAAAATTAACACAGGAATCTTTAGAAAACCCGGCATTTTCAGAGTCAAATAGGAAATATCATGGGTTCCAGACAAGGTAAATGATACACTTTCTCATTCAAAATTCAGCTCGTGTCATCTTTTCCAGTTTTCTTAGGCTCATCTTTTCCTATCTTATGTAGGACTTTTTATTTTCATAGCAAACTGTTAGACATTTTAATACTCATCCCTAAAGAGTAGCCATTGTCTTACCAAATTGATTCTCTAACACCTGACTAAAAGTCTGCCACACACTATTCTAATAATTGTTTTTCTACATAAATAACTTCTTGATAGATATAGCAAGGGTAAAAGTTTAATTCCTTTTCTTTTAATTAAATTGGATGTCACTTTTGTGTATGTGAAGCCAAGTGATACATGTAACTTGAAAAAAGTCAATGAATGAACTAAATAAATCCTACACAGAAAACCGTACCTCACTATGCTTATCTTCCACAGGTCATATTTTAAACATGTAGAGGAATATTAATACACAATATGTGTTAATAGCCTCATGAAATATAGAACACAGATTTCTTTCCAGTCAACACAGTAACAACTATTTAATATCTATTCTGTCTAAGGTATGAGGCGAATCATGGATTAAAAAAGCACACAGCATGACTCCTTCCTTGTAGGAGTTTGTAGAGAACAGCAATAGCTGATATTCACAAAGTTCTTGCTTGTATTACACCTTATTTATCCTCATACATTTGAGGTAGATGTTACTAATGCCCTTATTTTATACATAAGCAACTATACAAACTACAATTGTGTTAGAAAAGGATATATATTTTAAAAGCTACATGTTAACCCATGGTAGTGTCTATAAAATGAGTGAATTGTGCTGATAAATAATAAAGATCAGGAAAAGTTTCAAGGGAAAGTAGGAACTGAGTTCTCCAAAAGGTACAAAGAGTTGGGTAATGCAAAAGATAAAGAATCATGGAAAACTATCTCCACAGAATAAAGAACTTCCATGTTGTTCAGTGAATACCAAGCAGGCATAATATTAAGCAAAGAATTTATTTAGTGAAGTCGCTAGAAATCTGCAAAGTTTATCATTGTCATGAATTTGCATTGTGTCTTCTTTCCTTCTCTATGTTGTTAAAGAAACATGCTGCATGATGTATCTGGGATTGGTTTCTAAATAATCCAGTGTGTGGGGGTGAGGTGGGGTTAGGGTGCATGAAGAAATACTGATTATGAGGGTTTATCATTCTTCTTTCTACTCTGAATTTGAGTTTGAATTTTTTTGCAATAAGACTTAAAAAGCACTTAATGTGCCTACCTTTAAAGAAGTAGAGTGCATATATATACATACATATTTGTATGTGAAATCATTTATAAATGAAAAGCATTTACAAGTAGGTAATAAACAATACATAGAACTTTGATCCTGGGTTTTATGCTCCAAAATTTAAACAAGTAATCTTAGGTGGTAAAGTGTTTTAAGAGATATTCTAACTTTGGTCATAAGACTTTCAAACACATAGAAATTAGCCTACCTAAGCACTCCTCTTAATGTGTAGCATCTGTTGTCCCTTGATAAAGAATTTTAGTCCCAGGATTAAAAGAAACAGATGTTCCTGTTCAGTAGAAACATAATGGGGATTTTCAATAGACATGCTATTAAAGGGAAGGGAGGAAGCTAAGAAAAAAGCAAGCATAGTCAATCATAAAATAAAGAAAAATGGTGATAAGAAAAGTAAAAAAAAATTCATGTACTATGTTTAACTTCTTCCAGATACTTTAGATCATGAAATCTTTTTCAAGGCACTACATGTTTTTACATACATAATCTATCTTGACTGCCTGGTGAACTGGCTCAACAGTCTCAACTCTAGAACCACTTGCGCTGTAAAGTCTTCCATGTATCTATTCTCCACACAAAGCAGGACCTTTGTACGTGCATGTGATATAAAGATACCTGCCTATAATAGCACCCTTGACTGTACTATAATCATCTCACTCTGAGGTCCTACTAAATTCAGTGTGCCTGTTAAAATAGTGCTCAGTAATCACTCACAAAGAATGAACAGAAACTGGAAAACAGCTGCCATTAAAACTTCTTAAATGCAAGAGCATACTTAAGATTCCAAATTAACAATGCATGTTACAGAAAAACTGTGGATCAGAATAGTGAATATTTTGTTAGTTATTCAATAGAAGCACTGCTTTGCATTCATATTTGCTTGCTCATGATACTTGAAAAGTCTAGAAGGAAAATGCAGATGTCATTATGTTTATGTTAAGGGTCCAAGCCGTAGGATAAAAGAAGGTTTGAGGAACCTTCCTTTCAGAATCAAAATCTTACTTAATTACTAGATGAAATTTAGAAGTCTATCAAGCAGTCCTGAGATATCTGAATAGGGGATAGTGAGCATTTTTCTGTCCTTGCTGAATTTATAAGTGCATTATCTTTAAGAGGTCTGGCTGACTGAGTAGGCAAACTAATTGTCAGAAAATTCTAGAACCTCAATTCTTAAATCTAAGGTTTAATTAACTGTCACTAAGGACACCCGTGTCCTCAACCTATGTTCCTGTGACAGTGTTAGGGAGTTAAAAAGAGAAAAGCTATCCATTTTGACAATTTTAATTAGCTACAAAACACTGAATACAGCGCAGTGGAAGATGCAAGAAGTCATAAAACACAAAATTCATTTCTTTTGGAGGTACTTAGTGAGGACTGTTTTCTAGCCTACTAGAGGGTGCCTGCATTTCTTGGTTAGTGACTCTTTACTTGGACTTTGATGGTCACCTCGTTACAAAGACCCTCCTGCTTACCTCTTTACTTGCCCCTTGTCCCTGTGAATCAAGACAATCACTCCATTCCAAAATTCTTAAAACACATATGAAAAGTCCTTTTTGACTCAGGGTTTTCTGCAGTGGCCTAAGAACAGAAGGTAACCCTTTTGGTTGTGGAATACAACAGTCCTACCTGGACTTTTAGAATTGTGCTTATTCTTCTAAAAAATGGCAATGGCAAGCTCAAACTACCTTTCTTCAAAGGTCCTTTAGCCTTCCCTCCATGCTCTATAGTGATCACATGACTCAAAGGTAATCAGAGCTTTTGATGTACTAAGTTAAAATTTGAATTTGAAAAAAAAAATTCCTAACTTTTCAAGTTAACTTGACTAAGGAACTTAAAGACTTATTAACATTGCCAGTAGTTTTATGCTTGGACACTGAGTTTTGCACTTACCAATATCTGTCCATAATTAAATTATTTTATTTACAGTTATGGTGAAAACTGAATTGATTTCATTACTTCAAAAGCTGTAATTTCTTGTTTTCTGAGTCACTCCTGATTGATAAAAGAAACCACTCAAAACATTAGGAATGGTGGAAGAGAAAGAAGAATCAAGCAGTACAGGTAGGAACAATGAGAAAAGCAGAATTAATGTGCTCATTAATGAATACTTAACGACAGGCTGCTAACTACATTGTATCTCTGATAACTTGACTAAGCTTATTGCATTTCCTCACATAAGCTTATTTATTTTTAGGATTATCAAAAACAAATTGCTTAATGATTTGTTAAAGGCCTTTCTGCATTACACTTTTTCAGGGATTCAAATGTTGACTAATTCTTCCAGTTTAACAGAAATTAAAAAAAAAAAAAGCCCTAAATATTACTCATTTCAATTCTATTTTATACAAAACTTAGTCTGTTCCCCTCTGGAAGGAGAAGGGAACCCAGAAAAGATGCTCCTTACCTAACTGTGATAATCATATATATATATATATATATATATATGTATATATATATATATATTATTAGAAAAGAGGGTCAGCATTTTATCATTTACAAATCTAGGTCAGGTCAGCATTTGTCCAACTACCTTCTACTTGTATATTCATATGTGCCACTGTTATCTCTTTAAATGAAGCAGCATATAGGTAATGGTAAATGTCAGCCTACACATGAGTGCACATACCCCATTTACCTACGCTATGTAACTAAAGGTGAAGATTTCTACGAAAACAGAAATAGTAATAATTTCTTCTGGCATATACTTTAAATCTTTATTGCTGACAAGATAGCAAAATAGTACTTAAGATACTATAAGATAGTACCAAACAGAACAAGTTATATCTTGGTTTACACCGCAAGGATTGCTATCTAAACATTAAGAATATTATCACCTGTCTCTTCTCAGCACAAGTGGCTACCACAGGTTTGTATGTTTGATGAGATGATTAAAGTTCATAAACTTGTTCTTAGATAAATCAGCATCTCCACCTATCAGTTTATTTCACTTGTAAAATGAGAGAATGGACTATTAACTTCTCTGTCCCATCAATCCTACTTCAAATAGGTAGAAAGCCCTTCTTGACTTTTCACTTACAACAAAGAATTTTCATGGCTATAAATAAAGCTACAGTTCAGAGAAGCCCTTCACCTGTTTCCCACTGGCAACAGTGATGATTTGCTATTATTTGCATCTTACTGCTGTGGTACCACCAGTGCATTCATTGTATTTGTGCTGCTTAATTTTGTAGGATATTATTATGGATACCTCAGATCTAAACACAAAACAAGAAAGATGTCAGGGATGTTACTAAGGGAAAGCAATCATATAACTGTAACAAATAATGGACTCTCTCTCTCTCTCTCTCTCTCTCTCTCTCTCTCTCTCTCTCTCTCTCTCTCTCTATGTATCTAAAAAGGACCAGTTTACTTGTCCTGAAAAATGACTTGACAAGACTTAGGACAAAATGCAATACTATCAGGAGTCAAAGTACTGTGACCATGCATTAGCAAAAGACAAGGACTGATAAAATGTAAAAAAGTCTGTATATATGGGCTTACATGGGAGCATTAATCCTGTTTGTTCATTAGGAATCACCTGACGCTTTCAAAAACAATCAACCTCTAGAAATGTGGACATAAATGTGGCATCTATTGATTCTCAAAGCCATTTGGTAGTTTTTAGTTGCAGTTACAAGCCACCATATCAGCACCCACATCAAACACCTTTTAGTCTACTGAAAGGTTTTAAAGCAAGGATAAATGTCAGCCTGTCTGTGAATGCACACACACCTATCCCCTGGGTTTATGAACTCAAAATTACTTTTCTAACATTAAGATACTTCACTTTCTATTATAATGCCATTTGTGTTAACAGCACAAAGCAACATCAGTTTTCACCTGAACCAGCTCCCTTAGCCCACAACAAGAGGCATATCAACTTTGTTTTATTCTTTAATCTCCTCTAGGATTAATGACATTATTATAAAATGTTCAAGATTTGATAACAGAGCTGTTTAAAACTTAGCATCATTATGTATAAGCAGTGTGACTGTGCCAAGACCCTTCTGTACCTGTTTCTGTTCTCTAAACTGGTCTCCAAATTTTAATCTCCCTGTATTTAAACATAACTGCCACATTGGTATTCTAAAATATGACCATTCTTCTCTTTGCTCAAAAGCCTATTTACCAGGTAAGCAATTCAACATCATCAAAATACAGAATCCTTGGTATTGAACAAATCCCTTCCCAAGAATTGGCCTAATCTTTAGTCTCATCTCTCATTCTACCTGCTTAACTTCTATTCTTGCCACAGAACCTTCTAGCAACTAATCAACTTCATTCTCTTTATCTCCCTAATTGCCATTTCCTTTATCTAGCTAAAGGATAGAGAAAGAAATTTCAGTTCTGGCTAATGACTCCTCTAATCTCTAAACATAAGTCAGCTATACTCCTAGTACAGCGGACAGTCAGATTATTCCTTCGTCCGTTCCTAATATTTTCTAAGTGTCTCTGCTTCTTTGTCTGATACTCAGTTTGCCTATAGAATGTTGGCAGTAGCTCCTATATTGCAGGATTTTTTATGATTAAATGATTGTGTCTATTAAATCAGCTAACACCAAAAAGAGGAAGAAATGAAAATAAGTTGCTCAGGTTAAAGGAGGCAATGATGGGAACTGGGAATGATTGTGATCCTATTTGGCTAACTCTAAAAGTTCATGTTCTTTCCACTGTATATACACTATCTTTTTTTTTTTTTTGTAACAGCAGGTAACACATGGGATTTGTCTATTTAATAGTCTACCCAACTGGATTGTGACATTAAAATACTGATGATATTCTACATGACTGCATCTCAGACTCTCATTAATTTAAATACTAACTGACACTAATACTAACTCTGTGACATAGAAGATTTAAAGACCTAGCCTTTACTTGTCGCCATAGAGGGCAAATACAAACAACACCCTATTGCTGTTTTTTTTGTTGTTGTTGCTGTTTGTTTTGTGATTTAAGTGCAGTGCTAGAGGGATACTGAAAAAACTGAATACCTAGAAGGGAGTAGAAGAAAACAGGAGAGACAGGAAGGCAAGGAAGAGATCTTAAGACACATCATGGTTTAGAAGAAAACAAGGCATTCTTAAATTTAAAAAAAAAAAAAACTAATCGGTATATATAATTATCACTCTTTTGTGTTCTGATAATTTTAAGTTATTCCTGCTGATACAAACTTCATGACTTTGAAGTGCTTTTTAAAAAATAGATTCATTAAAGTACAGTAATTGAGATTTAAGCTATCACATTGGTTTAGGTGAGAGGAAGAAACCTCACCAGGCAGCTCTTCTAACTACGATACACTTTTTAAAATGCTGACACCTCAATCTCACAGAGAGCAAGAATGAAAAATTAGTCACCTGGCAATTGTTCTATCACATACACAGGTGAGTGCATATATATTTAGGAGAAATAAATCAGTAAGATACATTTTATCCTCACTACATGACTTCTAACAACAGTTATGAAGATTTCTGGCACTGAGACATTAAACTAAGTTTGAGTTCTGGCTTCACTATTTACTAGGTGTGCTGCACCAGGAATGTCAATCTCCTTGTGCCTGACATACAGCTATTAGCCTGTAAACAACTATTCAGAAGTTTTAAGCCTTAAAAAAAAGCTTCTGATATTTGGAACAGTCTGGCACATTACAAAAGCTAATCAATGAAAGCCACTGTTGGTACTTTTGGGGAAAAAAACAAAACAGCAAAACAGTTTAAATATCATCTGAAACACGGTACAATAGCATGATGTAAAGAGTATACCTGTGACTTGTAATATTGGTAAACTAACAACTTTTTAGGAAGATGTGTAATAGTTTCTCTACCCTTTACAAACTGAAAAAAAAAAATTTAATTTTCTATAGCCATTCCTGGTGGCACAACAGTTAAAGCATAGCACTATGAAGCGATCTGCAGCCACCACAGCGCAAGCTCAATCCCTGGCCAGGTAGGTGACCCACAATCCCTGGCCAGGTAGGTGACCCACAATCCCTGGCCAGGTAGGTGACCCACAATCCCTGGCCAGGTAGGTGACCCACACAGAGGCGCTGACCTCTCCTGGCTCCTCCCCCAGCATCACACTTAAGTCAATCTGGCCTGTTCTGCCACTTACTCTGCTCCCACGGACCCTGTACCTCTGGCCTGTACCTCAGTTCTATATCCATAAGTAAAAAAAAAAAACTTTAAAAAAATATAATTTTCTCAATGAACAGCTTACTAATAACACTCTTTAAGAACAAATGTATCAGTTCAATCATAGGAAGTGTACCAAGGAGTTGGAGAATATCCGTGGCCAAAGAAGGAATAACTTGCCACCTCCTCCATAAGTGGTAAACTTCTCCAGGGAAGAGACTGTGACTCTTGCCCCAGCTATTCTGAAAGTATCACAAAGTAGAATTGTTGCATAAAGTAGAAACAATTAGAGTTCCATTAAACGTTTAAAGTTTTGTGTTGTATGGGATTCTGCAATTTATGGAAACACAAGGTCAGCAAATTTTCAATGTAGAATTTAGGTTTTCGGGGTTATGGTTGCTTCAGATACTATAGTAAAAAGTATACAGCACCCTCTCTCCCCCCAATATGCTCATATTACAGCATATGGCATGTGAACTTTATAAAATCATTAGGGACAGGTGTACAGGATGCTGACATTTATCACAACAAAGGTAAAATGCTTTCAGACACAGCTTGGGGTATTATTATTACTGCATGTCCTATTATTATCACGTGTCTTCGGGTTAGGCTGTCTTTGCCTCTTTTTCTCAGCCAGGAGATTATTTCCTCTGAGGACTTTAGTGACATGTCAAACTTTTCTCTAAGAGAGGAGCAAACTATCAAAAGAATCTGCAATAACACAAAATAATACAAATCATCTTAATAACGTGTGGGGCGGGGAGCAGGAGGCCAGCACTCCTCCAAGGAGTACATTAAGCACCTGGCAGAAAAACCACCCTTATAGAGAATTCCTGGGATTCAAACCTAAGTTTGTTAAGTAGCATCATTAAGGTTGAGAGACGGGCCAAGAGGCTTGAAGGGCCAATTATTCAACAGGTGCACATGAAGGAATGGAATTTGGAATTAAAAACAACAGAGATTAGGCTATGACCCACACGAAGACGAGATGCAATAAAAACAAAGGAAATAACAAGCAGCAGAAACTCGAGTTCTATAACTCCTAAGGGTCAAAGACCAGAGTCTATGCCACGATCTGCTTAAGCCAAACCAGACAATTTCTACGAAACAAGTGAGGCCAGTGTCCTCTGCGGGGATGAACGGGCTCAGCCACCCTAGGGTCTTTCCTGGGCGCTCGGCCCAGGTAACTCCCTGGTTGGAGAGTAGGGGCCACATGGTCCCAGGCCTGTGCCTCCCCCGAATCCCTTGAGAAAGAAGTTAGCGCCAGAGCTGCCCGGCTCGCGCGTACCAGGGCCGACGCTCAACCCTCCTGCCCCACTTCGGGCTCAGAGCCCAGTTACAGATTTCTGCCGCGACCCCACCACCCCGGTTCTTACCATAGTGAGGCCGGCGAAGCCCCAGCCACATCACCCTTCCGGGCCCGGAGCGGAAGAGGCGTTCAAGCCCCGCCTGCCCTCTGGCTCCCTCCCGCTGTCCGGTTGGAGCTGTCGGAGGGCCGCCTCCCGAGCCGCGCAGCTCGGACGCTACGATAGGCTTTTCTCGGTCGGAAAAGGCGGGGTTTTCGTGACGTCACGACGGCCTGCGGAAGTAGATGATCCTCTCATTGGCTACTGGACATCTTTCTCTGGGAGCGGGCCTTTTGGAGGAGACCGGAAGTGGAGTCACTGAGCGGTAGGTCCGGAAGTGGGTGCTGCCTGTTTTAGTTAACAGTTGTCTGCAGTTCTTTTTGTTTTCTTATTAATTTTACCCTTTATTGTTTCCTTCTCGAGCTCTGCATTGCGCAGATTTTCCCCGACTTCTGTTTCCCTCCCTCTTCCCCCGCAGTTTGTAAATTCCTGGGCCTTCACGTTTGTCGACTGTAGGGTGGCGCCAGGATTTCTCACGTTTGTCGACTGTAGGGAGGCGCCAGGATTTCCTGGGTTTACCCACCGGGCCACCCTCTAACCCCCTTTTGCATCACGGAGTCTTTGCAATGCTGTGTCATGATTGTGGTATTGGCTTGTGTGGAGTAGGCTGCTTGATCTTTTCTCTAACACCATATTTCTTCCACTAATGCTGTTATTTGGTAAGCTGTCCGTGGTGTCGTAAGACTGAAATGTACTTAAGCCTTTTGGTGTTTGGAAAGTACTTTCTGTGGTGACGATTGCAGCGGAGCTATTCTGCCTCAGGGTAGTTGTTAAGCCCTCTAGAGAAGTATACCACCTGCAAGACACATCGTATAGCAACCTTTTCTTGTAATCAGTGTTATTTACTTTCCTCTGATTTTAATAAACTCTTTAGATGAGTCTATTTCTTCCTTATTTTTGTCTTTTAATGTTCTATTTTGTTTGGATTTATTTCATTTATTTATGCATATAGCAGCTGGAGCCCAGCGCGAGGTGGGGGAGTGAGAGGAGTCACCAGAGGCAGTGGGGAGCAGAACTGGCAGATCTACTGAAATACACTGCTGAGGGGAGCAGTGGACGGGTCTGGAGAGGTCTGTGGTACTATGTGGGTCATTTCCCTGGTGGAGGATCAAATTCCTGCTGCTGTGGCTGTGGATAGCTTCATTGAGCTGAGACTTAACCCTTTGCACCACCAGGGCGGCCCCATCTTTTAATATTTTAGATGGAGAAATAATGTACCTTAACTTACTCAGTTTGCATAGTTTTTAGGAATTATTTGTGATTTGGTAGAGTTTTTGCTGTGTCCCAGTAACTCTAGGGGAAAAAATTATAGCAACCCTTCTCCTCCAAATGTATAGTTAAGTATTTCTTAGGCACTGGGAAGTTCTTTTCAGATTGTTAACAATTTCTTTTGATAGTTAGATTCAGCAGATGAGAGGAAAGGAAAGGAAACTGAGGTTTTGAATTATGTCTTACAATGGGCCAAACTATGAGATTTTTCTATAAATAGATCAACGTAGAGATTGCAACATTTGGATTTCTGCTGTGATTACACTGTTTGCTACTGCACACATAGTTGCTTTTATTTTTGCATCATTATTTTACTTTTGAATTTACTGAATTATCAATATTTAACCAACTATACAGTTTAGCAAGTATTTATTAAGTGTTTTTCATTGAATCATGAAAGTACAGTAGAGGAAAAAAATTGGCTGCTTCTTCCAACAATTAAATAGACATGGGAAGAGGGTAATAGAAATGTATAAAAATATAAGGTATACTACCAAAAACATGCCATTTAATCCTCTCCTCTGTAATTGCTTTACATTATACTTCAGACATCTTGCCATTCCAATTTAGTATGACTTAGTTATAGAAATTATGTTGTATTGTGCAGCTTAACAGTCTTGGCTTCTGAAGTAGTAAATAGTTTGCAGACATTATCGTTGCTTTTTTTTTCCTTTGTGAAGATGGTCTTGATCATTGTGAACACTTCAGAGTGATACTTCTGTATGAAACTCAGCCTTAGGCAACCTGTAAAGGTGGAAATCACCATTTACTGTATGGAGTATAGTTAATTTTAATGAACTCTGAAGTACATCTGCTTTAAAATAATGACAATAATATACAAATGCTTGCCAGTTCTTTTAAAGATACTAATAGAGGAATACCAGTGGTATGGATGAGCTGAATATATGTTTATTTTATTCATGTAACAGCAAAATTAATCTGATATGTGGTAAGATCTCAAGGGAGGTGTTAATTGAGTGACATGGTCATTAAGCACATAAACACTCTGCTCTTGGTTTTAACTGCCAAGATCTAATTTAAGAACATACTATCTTATGTTTCTATTTCAAATGTCTCCTTTCTACCAGTTTTCCAAACCATCTCAAATAATTTTCTTACTGCAAATAGACTGTGTCATTTCTTTCTCAAAAATTATGCTCTCACAGCATTTGTAGGCTATTTTCAACTTTGGTTTTGTAAATTCCCTAGAACTCTATGTAAAAGTAGAGTATATTTATATTTTTTTTGTGGAAAGAGTGCATAGACTTCCTTGGTGTTATATTAAATGAGTTTAATACAAGTAAATCATCTAAGTATTTACAGAAAGCACTTAATGAGCATTTTGTGCATACTTCCATTTTCACTAAATTATGAGCCCATTGAGAGGAGATGTTATGATGAAAGGAGATTTAGTTGCATACCTAACCCTCACTAAAAGATTCTGAATGTTTTTATGCTATAAGACCACTTTCTCCTGCTTTTTTTTCTTTTACGATTTATTTATTTATGCGTACAAGAAGGACTTAAAATAGTCAACACCTAGAAATCACTGCTGACACTATATCAGAGCATCTTGTTGAAGAGCCCAGTTGTAGTAAAACTCAAGATAAGAATAGGAAATAGGAATTGGGAAAGAGAGCACATAGAACTCCTGGGGGAATCTCTGTTAAGAGCAATAGGGCCCTCCCTGGTGGTGCTACGGGTTAGGACTCAGCACTGCAAGCTAGCTGCAGCAGCTTCAGTGGAGTTCAATCCCCTACTGCAAGGTGACCCTCATGGTGCCGCAGATTTCTCCTGACCCGCCCACTGTTCCCCTCAGCAGTGTACTTCTTTGGTCTGCCTGTCCTGGTCCCCACTCTGTCTCTGGTGAATACTCTCACAATCTCTGCACCTCTGGCTTGTACCCCAGTTCTGTATGAATAAATTTAAAAGAAAAGAACAATAAATGGGGCTGAAAGTAGAGAAAAGTTAAGGAAGAGAGATGAAATACTTAGGGTTGCACCATGTTCCCATTACATACAGTCACCTAGGACCAGCAACTGGAAACTACAGGCAGAGCTGAGTGGCCAGGTGAAGATACATAACATGGAGAGCAGGTGGGTAGAGAGTGCTCTTGTTTTCTACTGCCCAACTTGTACCCTGGTACTGCTGGGAAGGAGACATGTCGAAGAGATGTGGGTGAGAGATAGTGTAATGGCAGCTGTTATCTTACTGTGATATCTCCTTTATCTAGGACCTGTTTTAGAACCATTTGCCTATGGAACCTTATAGAAGGTTACATGGCTTGTGACTCACTGAAAGCCTCATTAGCTCCACTTCAAGCCGACCTTTTTGGTTGAGCGTTTGCACACGAAGGAATGGGTAAATTGAGGTGTTTTATTAGGAAACTGTTAATATCCCATCTTCTTTTTCTTCCCTATGCACACCCTATCAAAGATCTATCATGCTGGATCTACTACCTTTGTATGAAGCAGAAGGCATGACCCAGTTTTAGAGCATGCAAGTTTGGGGATACCTCTCTGTAAGGCAGTAGTAAAAGACTAGACTAACATACTGTTCAAACAAAATTGTCAAAGGTGCTTGGAGAAAAAATGATTAAAAAATGGGCAGGAGGAAAGGCAAAAAAAGTGAAACACAACCTCAAACTCAGATGAAGGCAGCTAGCTGAGGTTCAGAAATCAGGTTAAGTACAACTTAATAGTAATTTACAGAAAAGTTACAAAGATAATACAGTCTTCACTTTGTAACTTTTCTGTAAATTCATTGCTGTTCCAAAATAAAATGCTTATATAAAATATTGTACCGTGACCTCTTTACTTAAAAACCTGTTACGGCTTCTCATTTGATTCACCGTAAAAAGTCAGCATCCTTGTATTGGCATACAAGCGTCAACATGATCTGGTTCTCTGTTACCACTCTAACCATGTCTGTTCCTATTCTCTTTCCCACATTGTGTCCTAGCCTTACTGGCTCATTCCTTAAACACTACACTCCACCTTAGGACTGAGTACTTCAGAGTACTTCATCTGTTTGGAGTGCTTTTCCCCAGATATCCACACACAAAGTAAATCCTTCATTTTTTCATGTATTTGTGCAAATGCCGGCTTTTCAATAAAGCCTACACCATTTTTCTATGTAAAACAGCTTTACAACCACCTGTGTACATTCTGTCCACCACAACCTGGTCTCTGTACTCCCAGTTTCCTTCACCTTGTTTTATCTTCTTTCACCATAGCTGTTCTCACCATACTGTGTACTACTATGTGCATTTTAATTGCTTGTCTCCTCTATTATGTAGAAAATTTTACAGACTGGAGTTCTCATCTATTTTGTTCCCTTATGGCAATTCCTAAAACACTGTCTAAGGTGGGGAAGTACACGATATATTTTGGTTGAATGAATGAACTTGACTGGATATTTAAATTGTAATTTTTGATTTGCAGTCAGTCTGAAACATTGAATTGTTTATCATTTCCATTTACCATGTTATTTCTTGCCTCCAAGCCTTTGCTTATGCAGATTTTTTTGCCTGGAATAACTTTCCTATCTTTCTTCTTCATTCCTAAATCTTTTTCACCCATCCATTACCCTTTTAAGATTCATATCAGATATAACTCAAAGAAGTGTTCCTTGAAATTGTCAGGGGGCTTATGTGGTACTTTTCAGAGGAACTCCCCTCTGCTTCTGCTTTATAAGGTTGCAAAAATAATTCTTCTTAGGCTTTTTCTCTCTTACTAGAGAACTGGGACTATGTCATATTTACTATGGGATATCAGAGCATGGTACATAGGAATTGCTCAATGATTGTTTGAATGCATGGATGGCAAGACTAAAGACACTCAACTATAAAGCAGTTAGAGTTTTCAGTTTATGCATTATTTTGCTATAGTTTGTTTTTAAGGAAAATAATAGAAGGATAGACCTTTGTGTGTGAGTAGGAGGTAGTCAATGTACTTCATAGCCCTGGGTCATTTGCCCCAGTCCTTTGTGAGGCCATCAGCACTGATGTGAAAGTGAGTTGTGCTTTTCTTCTAAGACACTGCCTAATATCCAGGAACAGAGAGTTATAATTAGCAAGCTTTGTAATGTTAACAAAATTGGACAGCTCTAGAGAAAACAGTGCTATTGAGGCTCTCTTTGCCCTAAAGAAGAAATCCCTGCTGAAATTCCATATCGCTCAAGAGGCACTGGGCCACTGGTGCCCATAGCCATAACTGTTAATTTTTTACTTCAGTGCTACTGGGAAATAGCAGGGTGTTTACAAGATATTGTGCAGATATTCTCCCAATGATATGGAAATTTTCTCTCTCTTTTTTTAAGGTTTATTATTTATGCACTCAAGAGCTGGGGTGCAGGTCAGAGATGCAGATGTGTGTGTGTGAGAGGATTCGCCAGAAACAGAGTGGGGAGCAGAACAGACAGATCCACTGAAATGCACTCCTGAGGGGAGGAGTAGGCTAGACAGGAAAGGTCTGCTGCACCATGTGGATCACCTCCCTGGCCTAAGGATCGAACTCATTTCTCAGTGGCTGCGGAGAGCTCCATAGTGGTATATGCCTCAACCCCTTTCACCACCAGAGAGGTTTAGTTAAAGTTTAGTTAATGATGATTAGGTTGTATGATACTTGGCACATAAATTGAGTGAATTAATTTTGCTCTTAAAACACTCTTTAACCCTAGGAAATGTGCTAAAGATTCTAACTACCTTTTATCTTTAAGCATTTTGAATTCAAACTGTCCTCTGTTTCATTATCATTGTTGCAGTCTATATGTCAGTCAATTCTAACTTTGCCTAACATTTAGGAGTATCAAAATAGGAAGGAAATTTAAAAATCCTGAAAAGACTTCAGAGTTTATAATGTGGTTGAAAATTATGAGACTTGAAACAAGACATAAATACAGGATGGTCATCCAAGAAATACTTGTTTCTAGAGCCTTGCTAACCCTGCAGAAGTTACCAAAATGCTGAAATAAGCAAGGAACTTCATCCGTCAGTTGTATGAGAGGATATTGTAGTTTGTAATTTTATCTGAATTGTTAATTTTATTTTATTTGAATCATTAAGAATTTTAGTTTTTTTTTTCTTTAAGAATTTTAGTTTTTAAGAATGATTTTAGTCATTTGGAACAGAAGCAAGTGGCTGCTAAGAAATAAGACACAGCCATTGTTAAAGGTTCTGACAGTGTAAATATTGACATGCTGAGATAGGTCAATATTTACCATAGAATTTGTAAGTTGCCAAGTTCCTGTTTAAGAAATGTGACCCTAGCATTGAACACAGTATATCAATAAATAAGGAATATACCCAAATGAACAGCTGCTCAGAGAAAATAGAGTAACATCTGTCTAAACTTTAGGATACATGAAAAGTTAAAAATGTATTGTTTCTTTGGTAATTTGTATGTAGACACATGTACAGGGTAATAAATGAATATTGTTCCATATGGGAGTTTAACTTTCTTTAAATAACAGTATGTTTGTAGTTTAAGCCTCATAATTAATCAGCTGTGGTGTAATATTCATTTGTATATTGACTAAAAATTTTTGCCTTAATAGTGTGTTTAGGAACAATCCATTTAAAAAAATGTTCTTATTCAGAAACTTGTTCAAACATGATTCAAGTCATGACTTAGGTATTACTTTTGGAAATCAAAAAGTTTGTGCTCTGAGAATTTAGCAATTGAGAAAATATAAAATGTTTCTTATGTTTAAATGTGGTGAGAAAGTCTGATCTGGTTATTATCTCAGAACCAAATCTGTGCATTTAAGAAGGAGCAAAGCAATGTATTTGGTTGAATACCACAGTTCAACACTGTTAATTCCCATGTGACTGTCAAACAGTACTTGATTTAAAGCAGAGACATTAGAAGCTTTTACATCAACTCATTGGAACCACATAATCTTGTATTTGCTTGACAGACTTATGGAAGAAGGTTACCAATTTAATATTCTTTGAATGACAGTCCTAAGACATGGGTATTGGAACTGATTCTCTCATTGCTTCTCTTTTGTGATAGCAGAGATTGACGTCATTAATGTAGTAATTTAATATTATACCCGTTTTTTAATACCAGGTTTATAATTGTGAAGAAAATCTAAAAAATATCACTGAGGTAATATATGCTTTCCAAGGTTACATTTATTTTATTTTTATAAATAGGTTGATAAACACAACTTGTGTATAGGTTCTTACGAGGTTTGTAACATTTCTTGCAGTATATTAAAATAGAGATAACAACATTTTAAAATTTAACTTGGCTGGAATCCTCCTTTAGAAAGAATTTGCAAGTGTTTTGAGGGAAGACATTGAGTTTTTCAGAGAAAATATTAGAATTGCTAATTTAAAACTTGGAAAATATATTTTGCCAAGTAACCGAAACTCAAATCGTTTTTTTTTTTTTTTTTCTTCTAGAATCATTAAGTCCTTATGCAAAATATTCTCCAGTGGTCTTCTTGAACCACCAATTACCATCATTTATTATGCAGCGATAACAATGTTGCCCAGTATTTTAAAAATGTCATGTATTTTTCATTTGATGCGAATGTAAGCATGTTAAACTAAAATGTAAACTTCCTGTTTGGTGTTGAATTATTATGAGTTTGACATATTATTTCCTAACGTGGCATTTAGATCGCTATGATATATACATTTTGCTTAAAGCTTTTTGCAGGTACTAAGAGGTAATTGAGGTTAAGAGAATTCAGTGTTTTTTAAGAATCTGAGAAGGAAAAATATAACATAGAGTTGTTTAAATTACAGATTAAATGAATTTAGCCACTTGAATTCAGGTCACTTAATGAGTATGTACTAAGAACTGTGGTATATTAATATTGATTAGGTCAAAATCTATAATTGCATGTTTCTAATGATAGGACACCTGATGGGAAATTTTGAGAATCCTTACTGTGGTTGTTCTTGCTGGTTTTTTACTGTGGTTATTATGTGCAATCTCTGAATATTTGTGATTTGTTGGAGTATTTGGAAGTTGTTCTATTTGTCAGTGACCAGTGATCACCTGGACCTCTTTAGCCAGTGACACCTTGGAAAAAATCAGATTTTTCAGAGAAAGATTCCCTATTCCAAGCACTTGAGGACAGAGAAGTCGGCTTCAGACTTAGTAGAGGTACTACATCAAACCCTTAAGAGTACACTCAGGGGCCCTCCCTGGTGGCTCAGCGGGTTAAAGCACAGCACTAAGAAAGCTTAAGCCACTTACTCATTCAGCATGAGTTCGATCCCCGCCTGCCCCGGAGGTGACCACATGGCGCGGCAGACCTCTCCTGACCCGCCCGCTGCTCCCCTCAGCAGTGTACTTCGTCGATCTGCCTGTTCTGCTCCCCACTCTGTCTCTGGTGAAGCCTCTCACCCTCCGCATCTCTGGCCTGTACCCCAGTTCTGTATGAATAAATAAATAAATTAAAAAAAAAAAAAGAGTACACTCAGACTTTTTGAGATGTTGGGGTGTTTTCTAACACCAGTAACCAATTCTCCAATTCTCCAACACTAACTGGATGCCCAACAGTTCAGTGTAACTCTAACACTATCTACCTGGAATTAGTGTTAGTTCCCACAGTTTGAAGGGCACAGTCCCACCAGATTGCCCTCACTGCAGTTGGTAGTCACAGTCCTGGGCCACCTATATTTCTCACTAAAGTTCTATGAATGGGGAGTTTCCATACAATCTCCTTGTCAGGTTTGATAATTTACTAGAATGTCTTGGTGAACTCAGGAAAACACTTCACTTATGCTTTCTGGTATATAGGATACAGATGAGAGACAAACAAATGGAAGGGGTACCTAGAGCAAGATCTGGGGGTCTGGAGGTCAGGGTAGAAAGCTCCTTGCTCTCAATTGACAAGCTACTTGGGCTACTCTCCATGTACACTGATGTGTTCCCTAAGTGGGAAGCTCTCCGAATTTGGTTGTTCCAGAGTTTCTTAAGAGCTCGATCATTATCTATGTCCTTCCCTGGTTCTATCCTAGGAATGAAGCCAAAAGTACCAATTGGCTAATCACTTGGTCTTTCTAATCATTTCCATCCTACAGTGATCTGGAGACCCTAAATCATCTTATTAGCACAAACTTTGCTGTGATTGTTATGAATAACAAAAGACACTCCTAGTACTCAGGAAATTCCAAGGGTTTTGGAGCTATGTCTGGGGCAAAGACTAAATATATTTCTTATTTTTATACCAACTAGTGTTGGCTTTTTTCTCTGTTTTTAACGAACCAACATTTAAAAGTTAGGTAACTTGTGCATAAAAATAGTGATTTGGAAGTTTGTTGGATAAACAGAATACAGGCCACACAAGGCCAGTACTTGCGCATGCTAACAGTCTGCACTCAGTAATGGCTATGTGTGTGTGGGTGTTTTTTTTTTAAAAGATCTATTTATTTGTGTGTACAAGAACTGAGGAATGGGGCAGAAGTGCAGTAGGTGAAAAGATTCACCACACACTCAGTGGGAGCAAAACAGGCAGATCCACTGAAATGCACTGCTGAGGGGAGCAGTGGGCTGGTCAGGAGAGGTCTGCCTCACCATGTGGGTCACCTCCCTGGGGGTGGGGGTGGGGGGGATCTAATTGTGCTGCAGGGCTTTAGAGAGCTTCATAATGCTGTGCTTTAACTGCTTGTGCCACCAGGAGGGCCCTGGTGATGTATTTTTATGATCATTTGTAATTTCCATTTTGCCACTTTCCACTCCTTACACCATGACTAAATATGGGCCTACACCTGGCTTGTATAGCCCCTGCAGGAATTAGGATGTCCATACCCATGCTAGGAAATACAGGGTTTCATTTAAATTTTAGCAGGTGCAAAATATCAGTACAATTTGAGAATACATAATTCAGTGGGATTCAGAATTAAATCCTTTACTTACATAGCGAGGAACTCCTCCCTCCCAGGAGTTGTCCAAAATATGTTCAAGAATGCGGCTAAAAATGACTTGGACTCAGAAATTGTAGCATGAGAAATAAGTATGTAATTATTCATCCTCTTTGGAATGTAAGCTCATGAGCTGTTTATAACTTAACTCTTGTTTGAAGCATGTGAAATTGCCAATTTTTGTTGGTTAAAAGTTGTAAAACAGTGGCGATCTAATATGGCTTCTAAATATGACTAAGTTAGGTAAAGTCACCAGCTGAGTCTATGTTTTAGGTATTATTTTTTTTCTTGGATTAACTTTCATTTCTCTTGTTACCTAATTTAACCATTTATCCCCTTATTTGCCATTAGATAACAGACAGGTAAATGAGTGTATATGTATAAGTATATGGGGGGGGGCATGTCTGTGAATGAGAAGAATGATCAGTACAATTCTGATTCCTTTTCTACAATATAAATTCTTATAGTTACATCTCAATTCTGAGCAGCACATTTTTCAAGTACAAAAGACTAAGCTGTCTCTCCTGGGAACACACCCTCATTCTTCTCAAATATGAGGTTAAGAAATCATAACTACTGAATTCTTAATGAAAAAAGACTTCCTTTCAGTTACTACTTTATCTCTTCAGTTCTGATAAGTGTCATTCTCATATGAAACTCTTACAGTTATAGTTGAAGTGTTCTTGTGAACCTTTATGAAATTTCCCAAATGACAAGTGTATTCTCATCCTTTCTTTCAGGGTTGTGTGCAATCAAGAGTGGTCATTTGATGATACAAATACAGTCGTAATCTCGGAACTTTTGGGTCTAGTTTTAAGGTCATTTGGATATCTAGGTATTAGATTTTATGTGGGAAAAATAATTCAGGCATCAAGTTACTGCTTTTTAATTATCACTTTATAGGGTAAGAGAAAGGAGAGGACAGGAAGTGAAATTTAAATGAGTCGCTGAAAAAGGTTGTTAATGGTGTTTGTAAAAGATAGGCAGAGGAAACGATTAGTAATGTGATACTTGGAATGCCAGCAGCTGGCATTCCACAGTCCTAAGAGCTAACTGAGAATGGACTATGACCATGGCAAAGATGCCTCATATGCCTCATTCTTCAGATTTATTTGATAGTTCTCATGCATTATGACCATGGCAAAGATTCCTTATTCTTTAGATTTATTTGATAGTTCTCATGCATTATTCCTAAAACATTAGATTGTAATTTAGTGTATTCTTACAACATCAACTGTTACAGGCTTTTTTTTTTTAAAAACAGAATTATGCCTATAATGCAGGAAGATGGAAAAGGGACAAATAAGCATTTTTTTAGAGAAAAAAATTAAACAGAATTATGCCAACAAACTTAACTATTTTACTGTAATTTAGGGTAATAAACCCCTCCTATTATACTGGAGTTGAGTAGCTTCTTGGACATGGGACTTTCAGTGTTAAAGTCCAGGAAATGTTAGATCTTCCTGGACAGATCATCACCATTCTTTCATTCAATATTGTTAGAATGGTGATGATGTGATTAGGAAGATATTTACTAATTTTATGAATTCTTTAACCTTAAAGTTTAGAAAATTCTAAGATATATTATTTCAGGAAAGTACTCCTATAGAATCCTAGTTTGATATTTTTAAAAATTCCTTTGAAAATTAAAGATAAATTGATTTTGTAGTTTTTTTTTTTTAAGATTTATTTATTTGTGCATACAGAACTGGGGTACAGCCCAGAGGCTCAGGGGTGGCGAGAGGTTTCACCATAGACAGAGTGGGGAGCAGAACAGGCAGAATGACTAAGTACACTGCTGAGGGGAGCAGCGGGCAGGTCAGGAGAGGTCTGCCACGCCAGGTGGTCACCTCTGGGGCAGGCGGGAATCAAGCTCATGTGGAAGTGGCTTTAGCTTCTCAGTGCTGTGCTTTAACCCGTTGCGCCATCAGGGAGGGCCAGATTTTGTAGTCATTTTTTTGAGTAAAACTCGAATTTGCCCTTTAATCAGATAAAAAAATGAACGAGCCAAGTTACATACTATTAATAACAAATGATAAGTTAAAAAATTCCTCCGTGTGGCATTTCTGATAAGATAAACATGAATGGCAATGATTTAAAAAGTAATAAAGAAGTAGGAAAATAGCCTTTTGTTAGCACTTAGTTTATCTGAATGGCTGCATATTTGTCTTATCAAATGGAGGCATCCTTTCTTATTTAGCAATAAATATAAATCTTTCTTATTTAGCAACTACATGTTTCTATCTTTGAAAATTTGTAATGTGAGAGAACATTACAGAAGATGTTTTTTTTCCCCTCCACACTTAAAGGCTTACACTTTTCTTTTTCTTTTCCTCATTCAAAAAAAAAAAAATCAAAAAATAATGTGATCAGGAATCTAATTACAGACTATTAACAGCTTGTGCTGGTGCTGATCTCTGTTTTGAACTCACTTTAGGTATCAGCCTACTTTTCTCAACAAGGGGGCACTTAAGTTAATTGCTTCATTAGAAACATGCATTTAGTTCTTTCTGATCTGTAAGTACAACTCTTTGGCTTAACTGCAGAAGTTTGAACACCTGCAGACCAAGCAGCTTGAAAAGAAGTCATAAATTGCCATAAAGGAAACTAAAAGAAGCTCAAGTTCAAAATGGTGTTTATCAATGATACAGTGTTGTCACTAACTTGAGCTGACCTAAGAGAGTTGGCTTCTAAACTGCTCCTTATCAGCATCCAAAAGGGCATACAAAATTCTTTGTAAACTAATTTAAAAAGTGTCTTGTTTATTCAGAAGCAACTGTGAATGGTATTTGTTCAGCGTGTAGTTCACATCAATTGCATACCAGCCAACAACTTATTTCTCTCTAAGAGAGAAGCCAAGTATCAAAGACACAAAGTACTAAAGATAAGCTTCTCAATTCTCAACTGTTCTGAGTTCTCAATAAAGCTACTCATGTACAAATGGGGTGGGACCCAACTGTTTCCACCTGCAGGCTTGTCTTAGATCCTTGCCTCTAGTTGGGAGAGGTACTGATACTACTGTGACCTTTAGTGCCCTTAGAAAACAAAACACAGGCTTCCTTATGGCCCTAATCAATCAGTCCCTATTAAGGGGATTCCAACCCCCAACCTTCCTTCAAGTGGTCTTGGGGGAAAAAAAAAAAAAAAAAAGCCATGCAAAGAGATCCTTCATTCATTCTTCCTGAATCTTTAAAGACATTCCAAGTCATCCTTTTTTTCTATTTCTCTGGTTGATTCTAGATATTTTGTGTTTGATATTTAATGAGAGTGACCTCAGCATGTAAAGTGCTTTTTAAATAGGTTCAAATGGTTCCTTATTAGGAAATTAAGGCTCAGTTGAAATAAAAACAAAACATTTCTGAGGCTACAGAAACACAAAACACTTATAGGATAGTGATTTGTCATTTGTCTAATATAAATATATATATTAATTGCTTAAACATGTCTCACAGGTAGTATCTGAACTTTCAAATCTTGGCCTTCTGAAACTAATAGAAGCTTTTAGATAAAATAATTTTTGTGATAAATATTTAGTGTTGATCAAAAATTTGGAAAATGTTTAAACATAAATATTCAAAGATATTAAAAATAATCTGATCCCTACATGTCTTCTTAATATTATTCAGAATAAGGCCCTTTGTGTTATTATGAAAATAAGATGAATTACTGACAGGCATATGGAATAGTGCATTTTAAACTAATCTGTATAATTTGAAGTTTGTAACCTGTTTCAAATATGGTAAAAAATAACCCTGAAACTGGCTGCTGTTTTACCATTATCATAAATGCTGCCTTTTCCTTTCATAAAGTTCTATTAATGTACATAGTCCTGATTCTTGAGCACACTTAAAAAGAAATGACCTCTGGATGCACATGAGTTTCTATATGTTTGTATATCAACTCCACGGAGGCAAAACATGGTCTTGATAAATAATTTCTGTTACTTGATTCTCAAAAAATTGTGGGGTTTGAGGTGCATTAAAATTATGAAAACCTCTTTGTGCCTTTTTAATGATGCATAAACAAATAGTAACACATTGTCCAGCAACTTTCAAATGTAAGGATTACAAAGAATGCAAATAATTTACTACATGTTGGTTGTGATGTCATTTTTTTTTTTTTTTTTTGAGTTGGGGGCCCTGGGTTCATTCTAGGAAGGTTTCACCAAAGCTCCCCTTTTGGGAGCACAGGGCGGGATTCTTCATGAGGCAGAGACTCAGTTATATTTAAAGAGTAAGTTTATTAGAAAGAGACAGGAGAGGAAAACGCACTTGCATAGGTGCAAGTGGGGAGGAAGTGCTGCCTGAAAGGGACAGGTTTGCAGAGAGAGAAGCCTGCATAGTTGCAGGCTGGCGGCCTAAGGAGAGCCGCCTCTGCTGGGGTGGTCAATGCAGAGAAGTCCCAGCATGATCATAGGCAGCCAAGCAGGCTGCTGCCCCACGGAAGGAGAGAGTGGGTGGGAAGAAGCACCTGCACAGTCACAGGTGGGCAGTGGAGCAGCTGCCCTGTGCTGGTGGAGAGACTGCCCTGATATAGGCAGTTTCTCTTAGGGAGTGGTTCACTCCTTGTGAGCCTGGGTAGAACTTGAAAGGATCAGAGATTTCCTGATGAGCTTCATCTTCATTTCCTTATCTTTTACCTTTTGGGTCTGAGTTTCAGGCACAGCCCCCAATAGTCTGTTATCTGCTGGGACCTCTTGGAGACATCCAGGCATCCTGGACATCCTGTACATTGGGCTTTGGTGCCTGAGGACCTTGATTTTATGGCTGTGTCAATTGCTTCACTAGCTCCTTCTATCTGTCCTCTTTGTGCGACTCAATCTTGTGATGCCTCCTGTGCATTCCTCCCTCCATCATTTGTATTAACTAATCTGAAAGAAAGTAGTCACAGGCGGTAAACCAGTTCAATACTAAGCACTTCTAGGAAAATGCGACCTCAGTGTAGAAAAAATTTTTGAGTAAAACATAAATGATTATTTTTTACAGTGATTGTGAGGAAGTCAAAATCTATAAATTTACATATTTTAATGATGTTAATATCTTATCAACATGACTATGTTTGTTTTATAACTTTGTAATTACCAGAAAGAATAATTTTCTAGAAAACTACATAGAAACTAGAATTATTGTTAATTTATCACTTGGTGGGATCTTACGTTCCTAATTTTAGATTTTTTTTTTTCATTTATTATGGACATTTTCTCTGCTACCTTATCTCATAGCACAGCAATGGCATACTATAATTAAGGATCCCTACCAACCCACAGGAGCTAAAGATCTATAAGTAAGTTAGCCTTGTTTTGTGTAACAATGTGAATTTCTTTTATTTTCAGTTCCTAATGATAAAAATGTGCTTTATTTACGAAAACATAATAACTTTAAATTGAGAAAACAAATTCAAGATTCAGATTTAAATGTTACTCTTGTTAAGTAATTATTAACCAATTTGTAAATTAATGTTAATTAAAATTTTCTATTTTTGTAGCATATTTTTTGATCATAAAAACTTCAAGAATTTTATATCCTTCTTCCAAATAAAAGTTAATGAATTTTTTTTTTTGTTTTTTAAGGTTCATCTAGTAAAGGATTCATGCTGTATGACTAGAGAATAATTATCTCTGGTTTTTCCATCCATGAAGTTTGTGCTTTGCTCTCTGTTTTAACTTTCATATTTTATCCTTTTTATTTGTTAATTTTAGGGTTAATCTTTAGTTTTGTTAGTTTCTACAGTTTAAGTATCTCTTATTGAAATGAATGTGGTCAAAGGATATTTCTGTATTAGAAATGAATATAGCTGTTTGTTTTGAGCATAGTTACATGTGTTACAAGACAGTCTGGTTAATTTGAAATCATTCTGGACAAAATTCTATAGTGAATCACCAGAAGAATGACTTGTGAATTCATAGAATTCTATTTCTGATCATTACAAATGAGAATAGGATCAGTAAGAAAATGTTTCAGTTTTAATTGTCCTTTTTATTTTTTTTTTTAAATGGCATTGCTAGGTTG
The DNA here is from genome assembly GCF_000260355.1 of Condylura cristata. NCBI lineage: Eukaryota > Metazoa > Chordata > Mammalia > Eulipotyphla > Talpidae > Condylura > Condylura cristata. The sequence goes on along the minus strand of NW_004567108.1, from coordinate 31,475,209 downwards.
GAAAAATAAGCAGATTTTGCCAAGGACTCCCCTGATATCCTTGTGACTTAAATGGCGATAGCAGCAGCATGCTAATGAAGCTTAATGTTTGAAAGTCTACAAGATTTATTTTAATGGCAAGTCACAGGGATCTGTATTTGAGCTTGTATTCCTCAACATTTTGCATGAATGCTTTGATAGTGATTGTTACAATTTCTGACAAAAATATTATTTTATTCTTCTATAACAGGTGACCAGAAATGGAGAAAAAAGTAAGCAGAATCTCGCTTGCTTCTGAACCTGACATAATTCATTTTCTACAAATCACTTGGGAGAAAAGTCTAGGATCTGGTTTTGTTATTACACTCACTGATGGTCAGTCAGTGTGGACTGGGACAGGTAATATTAAAATTAAATTTCTTAAAAGTAAAATTTTGATAATGTGCTATGCTTTAGCCTTCAATGTTATAGCCACTAAATTGTATATTTTTTTAAAAAATATTTTATTTGTTTGTTTGTTTATGCATATAAGACCAGGGGTGTAGGCCAAAGGTACAGGGAGTGAGAGTATTCAACAGAGACAGAGTGGGGAGCAGAATAGGCAGATCCACTGAAATACACTGCTGAAGAGCGCAGTGGGTGAGTTTGGAAAGGTTTCTGTACCATGTGGGTTGGTTCCCTGGCTGGGATCAAACTCCTGCTGCTGTGATTGCTGATAGCTTCACAGTGCCAAGACTTAATCCCTTGCACCACCAGGAGGCCCCTTAAATTGTTTCTTTAAAAAGATAATTGAGAAAAATTAAAATATGGCTTTTTCTTGTTAATGCTATTTAACTGTATGTAGATTTCTAATATTTAGTGTATTCTCCTCTGATTAATATTAGTATCAGGATAGAGAAACAGACTTGTGCCCAAGCAAACTCTTGTTTCCATTTGTAAGTCAATGTACTAAAACATGGACCTGATCAGAGTTTTAAAGTGATCTCTTTATACAAAACATAAATCATACTTTTACATATATCTTTTCATAGGACTCCTGGGACATATTAGGAGGCACAGAGAGGTGGTTTGACTGGGCCAAGGGTTTGTGTTGGCTTGAGTGGTGCTTTTCTTTTTATTTCACAGACATAAATTGTTTGAATTATTTTCCAGTGACCGTGTACTAAATTTGTAACAAAATGAAATAGAACTTAGTTGAAAACTTTGTAAAGCAAGATTCAAATCCATATGGGGGATTTTGACTATGATTTTATGGAATAGAATTTTGATTTTTTAATCTTTGTTGACATCTTTTAAAATGACTTAATAACTGTGGCCTCCCTCGTGGCTAGGGGTTAAGTTTC
>NW_004567108.1:31472475-31473505 GCF_000260355.1 Condylura cristata | reverse complement strand
GCCCGCTGCTCCCCTCAGCAGTGTACTTCGTCCATCTGCCTGTTATGCTCCCCACTCTGTCTCTGGTGAAGCCTCTCACCGCCCCTCAGCCTCTGGCCTGTATCTCAGTTCTGTATGTACAAATAAATAAATCTTTTAAAAAAATTAAAAAGAAAAAAACATAATGACTAATAATCCTGATTTATTCATGGACTGTGTTGGATATAAATAAAGTAATCTTGAATTATGTTCTCATTTAGAAAAGCTTTACTGAATATGTTATTAATAGATTTGTTAAAAACTATTTTGATAGCTATAGTTATTCTAAAATTATGAGTGATATTTCAAATGAAAAAAATTGTCTTTTATATATACTATTTGGATCTAACTCAACTGTTGAAATATTTCTCTATAATTTGTTATTATAATCATTTTACCATCTTAACAGTGTGATACATTGTGAAATTTTGTTTCTTGAATATTATAAAATCAGTTACATAATACAATCACATTGAGTACTTGCATATACTCTTATTTTTTGTGGTTTATGATAAAAAGTAAGTCATTTAATATAAGGATTATTGTAAAATAAAGAAATTCAAGAGTAATGTTTATAGTACCTGTCATGTATATTAAACTATACATTTCTATGAAGAGATATTAATTGTTGGTTGGTTGTTGCAGTACAGGAATGATGGAAAATTTGTCAGGTTAGCACTATGTAAGTCGCTGAAGGTATAGTTAGCGTCTCTGTTTTAGGATGAAGGGGGTACCCAGGCCATGGCAGCAGTTTAATCCGAGTCATCTGGAAGAGAAAAGCAGTTCTAACTGCACAGCCCAGGAGCAGATCCTGGGTGAAGTGATTGCTTGTGTGTAAGGAGTTCTGTATTTATAATACAAGTCTTTGTAATTGACAAATGACTTACTATGTATAACAGAGTTATGGTCAAACATAGGACCTTGAGGTTTTTTAATTATTAAAGAAAAGATTAAACCTAGTATAGTCAGTAACCCTCATTCACCAAGGGAAAGAACACTAATTATATGCTTA
>NW_004567108.1:31470011-31471450 GCF_000260355.1 Condylura cristata | reverse complement strand
ACTATTATGCAACTTTTTAAAGAATTAGAGTCAGCAGTAAAAAACTTTTATCTCCCACCTTGGAAGTAGTTCAGAGTTCCTGGAAGAGTAAATTAATTAGTTCTTTGGTATCGAGTAATAATCATCATTTTATATTTGTCCTGTGCATTGATACTTGGTGACCTATGGGGCGCTTATATCATAGAGTTAAGAAGTTTTACTAAATAAATTAGTAGAAAGGGTCGATGCTATGATATCTTCAAGATTCCTAATGAGATGATAGGATTGTGTTCTTCTGAATTCACACAAACTTAGGATATACAAAGTGTTTGGCTTACTGATAAGAATTCAAAGGAAAGAATTCCCTGAGTTATAGTTTTACCAGCCTATACTTCATGTAAATGGGATACTTTCCTTAGGTCCTACCTGTTGGAGAACAGTTCCTTGTTTTTTGTATGTTGTCCTGTTCACCATTTTGTTTCACTTCCCCTGCACCCCCATACATTTGTCTGTATCCTTGCTGAACTTGATTATTCCATGACTTTTTCATTTTACTTTTAATCTATTTATTATATAATCCTTCATTTTTGTACAATGTGTGATTTCTCCATTAAATTCCCACCACCAATTTACCCGTGCACCATCACCACCTATGCTCTTCCCATTCCTGTCCTGATCCTCTCCTTCCCCCTCCCCTACAGAATGTCTCTGATCTATAGTTGCCTGATGATTCTGATTTTTACTTTATTATAGTTACTTTTTAATTTCTTGATTCTGTTTTTGGTTCATTTACATTCCTCCTATAAGTGAGACCATTCTATATATATTTTTCTTTCTGGATAATCTCTTCTAGCTCCATCCATGTTTTGGCAAAGGGCAAGCGCTGATCTTTTTTGATTGCTGAGTAAAATTCCATTGTGTAAATATACCACATATTCTTGATCCAGTCATCTATTTTTGGGCATTTGGGTTGCTTCCATAGCTTACCTATTATAAATTGTGCTGCAATAAACTTAGGGGTGCAGGTGTTCTTTTTGAATTAATATTTTTGTGTCTTGGGTAGATTCTGAGGAGTGGAATTCCTGAATCATATGGAAGCTCCATTTTTAGTGGTTTGAGGAGCCTCCAGACAGCTTTCCATGTTTGCATTCCTACTAGCAGTAAAAGAGAGTTCCTTAGTTTGCATTCCTACTAGCAGTAAAAGAGAGTTCCTTTGATTTCCATTCCTGGTCACTGAAGTTTTTGAATCATCTAATGTTCACAATCTTGGTCTTTCAGATGCTCTTATCATAAAATTAAAAACTGGTAACCAAGTTGTTTTTCCAGATGTTCTAAATAGGTTTATCAAAATTTCACATTTGCTGTATAGGAAATATTCAAAATGAATTTTCAAAAAAATCTAACCTTTTTTAAATACAATTTTTAAAGAGGAACTATGAATAGAAAGATAACTTCCTTTA
>NW_004567108.1:31466545-31469716 GCF_000260355.1 Condylura cristata | reverse complement strand
ATATACTTTTTGTGTTTTTTAAATGTTTTTCTATAATTGCAGTAAAGATGATTTCTAAAGATTTATTTCTTATTTGTGCAATAATTACTTACTTTGGCCATAACTTCAAAATTATTCAAACACAAAGCATGAGGTAATTCCTTAAGTAGGAAACATTTGCCTTATTTTCAGTTTTTTCCAAAAAAAGCCATTGTGACATTTTCATATGTACTACTTTGATAGGAATGATCATTTTAAAATTTATCTGCTTCAGTGAGAGAAAAAATGTAAAAAAAATATTTTAGAAGCTGTAAAATCACATGCTGCATTGGTAAGGCTATATGGAGATTTGTGTTTTAGCATCAGAAATTATTACCCAAAACTGATCATGAATAAGAATAAAGGGATACTTTCCACAATTCTCATTGTCTAGGTTTTTCAGACAGTTCATAGCACCCAGATCAAAGTTATGAAAATTATTTTAGGGATTCTTTAATCAGCATTTCATTGTTTTCTGTAATGCTTCATACAAATGTGTGTGGGTTTTTTTTTTTATTATTATTATCATGGAAGGAAATAATTTATCCAGTGTCACATATCTCTGTCTCACCTTAAAACAAAACAACTAAGACGTAAGTATGAAACCCAACTTCAAGTTTTACTCCATGGCCCTAGCAATTACTTGACCTCTCTGAACTTCAATTTTATCAATTGCCAGATGAACTTAATTTCAATCTTTCAGTGTTATCAGGACAAAATAAATAACTTGATGGACAAAAGTATAGAGCCATATGGGTTTCTCATTATGGTAGTGTGAATTAACACTGAACACGACCCAACCATTCATAATCCAAACAAATGTTAGTTTAAATCTTGTAATTTAAAAACAAAAAGACTGCAGCTTTTGAATGTAAGGAATTGAAAGCACCAGCTATTATATATGAAGAGGTATCAGAAAATCAATATAGTTATTGTGAACTACAGGTTAATTACAGCTTCATGGAATAATCTGAAATAGAACTATGTCTAAATGACAGTGATAGTAATGAATGGGGTGGAATATTGATACTGCATGCCTCTGAGAAGCTGGAGCTGAGTTCTCAGCATAAACAAAGGAACCTAGAAGTCTTATTAATGAAATAATTAAAAACCACAAAAATCTACTCTCAGATGTGAAAATGCAGAATAGAATCTGAACAGTCACTGAGAGAAAGTCTTAACTAAAATCAGAACCTGAAATTTATGTTTTATATAGGTTGGGTGAGAGATTTAAATTTTAATGTCTGTTTCAATTGTCAAAAACAAGTTAAATTGTCTTAAATACTGTAAGCTATGTTGGAACATAACAATACACGAAAGGAAACTATCTAATGAGAATATGACATCAGGTAAAAGTAATGGAATTTATACTCCCAGGAACCATGCTTAAAGACCAACAGGGAGACTGAAACATGTTTAAAGATTTCACTTATTTGGAAGAAAGGTGTTGTAAGCAGGATAGTATGGAAAAAATAGAGAACTGAAAATGTGGTTCTTGAAATGTATGTCTAAGACATCAGCTTAAATATATGAGAGGAATGGACAGCATATCTGTAATGTAGTATATGCCATAGAAATGATGTTGCATACTAGTTCCCTTTCCTTTCCTTCTTTATTACCCCCCTTCCTTCATCCACTTTTTTTATGTTGGCACATAATGAGATGAGGAGAGTAAACTCCACTTTTACTTTAATTTGACTCTGTGTGAGTGAAAAATAGGCTATAGAATCTTGAACTTTAACAGCTGAGATGAAGAGGGAAGATGCTGTAAAATATTGGGCTTATTAATCATCATGGAAAATATCTAGGAGTAGGTACACAAACTGGCAATTTCTGTGGTCATTTATATGAATGTATTTCATTTGAGAATAGAGAAAGGCTGTAAGAGGTCTAATGCTTTTCAACTGGTAAAGCATTTCGTAAAAATTAACTTGGTTTAAAGTTCTAGTTTGACTTGAAAATATGTGGTGTGTGAATTTCTTTTAATTACTATAATATATGTGATAAATTAGTACCAACAGATAAATATGATCTCATGTTTAGAAATTCAGTTTTCATTTCAAAACTTTTAATTTATGTTTTCTATAGTTGTTGAATCAGAGATTTCCCAAGAAGCTGATGACATGGCATTGGAAAAAGAGAAATATGTTGATGAACTGAGAAAAGCATTGGTGTCAGGCACAAGCCCAGCCGATACATACAAGTTTAATTTTTCTAAGGAGTCTTGTCACTTCTCCTTTGAGAAAAATCTGAAAGATGTTTCAGTAAGTAAAACCTTCCATTATGTTACAAATGTGGTAAATTGTCACACCACTTAATGAGGAATTATTTAAGTAACCAGTCTTTTATTCCCAGAATACCTAGAAATAAAAGTTTAAAGTACTTGGTTTCCAAGTTGGAAGAATGCTTTAAAATTACAGTCATTAAGTGTATTATTAATGAGTCATGAAAATTTTTATTTGGAAAATGTATTTAGATTTTAGTGCTTTAAAAATTAGTATTATAGGGATAATTGCATGATGAGCTGTTCTAAAAAGTGAGGTCAAGTTATATCATTCAGAAAAGGTCTATTGAAATAAGTTTGGAGAAATACTTATTTTAAGGAAGAAAATTTTCTATTTAAATGTTTAATAATGACATGATAACATTTTTTACACTATTAGAATACATTTGAAATTAAAACATTGTTACGTGTAGTAAGACATATAATTAGGAATTAAAGCATTTTATTATATTGAAGTCGATTAAAGGAAGTAACTTTCAAGACAGACTTACCAAAGGTTGCATGCTTTACAAGCCGTGAAAGTCTCCTCTTCTTCCTCCTCAGCTCCTATAGCAGTTCAGATCAAGGTAGATAGTTATTTGCTAAGTCAAATATTTGGTATTTGTATATTTTACCTAAGTTTATGGGATATTTAGTGACTGACCTGTTTGGTTTTTGTAAGTGGCTTATTAATCACTTGTGAACTCTATATATACATTTGTGCTAAAAACTAAATTGAATTTAAAATTTCTTTAATTCAGAATCATTAAAGAGATTTCACCAATTAGAAAAGAAAGCAAAAAGTGGAGTCATTATTTATTATTATCATTCAGAGAATAATGCAGAGAAACTGGCTTCAGCAAATTATTTCTGTTTAAAAGATACATTGT
>NW_004567108.1:31465165-31466055 GCF_000260355.1 Condylura cristata | reverse complement strand
TGTGTATCACCATCAAAAACTGATAGTATTCCCGAAATATATTTTACTTACTATCCTGAAATGAATCAACTTTATCAGGGCCAAGGTCTTGAACCACTACCTTTTCAACAGATTTTCTCAAAAAGGTTATGTCTGAAAGCATTCCACTTTAGATTAAATGGCTGCCTATTTATTTATTTATTTACTTATTTGCTTATAAGAAGACCAGTTTACTCTTATAACAGTTTGATAAAGAGGAATTTATTATGACTTTGTGATCGGTTTCTGGTTATTTGAATAACATAGAACTCTCAACTTAAGGTGTTACAGTGAGCTGAAAATGATGTACGTGCAGCTAAAAATCCCAAGTCCATTTGGCTAGACTGCTATGGAATCATGCAGTGTTTTAGGATGTGCTTCTGCAAACTGAATTTCAGAGTGACAGTATCTTGTAAATTCATCTGCTGGCAAGAAAATGAAGAAAATTGAAAACATGACTAACTTTTTTTTTTTAAAGGCTAATTATGTTTTCGATGACCTAAAAAATTGAAAAAGAATTTCTAATACTTTTCTTGATGACAGAGATGGTCTGGTTGTTGCCTCAAATGACTACCTACTTTTAAAAGAAAAGAATTAACAGAGATTCAACTAAAATGTTGAGTTCTGTTGGTTGTTGACATAGGCTACTACCCCACAGCAAAGTATATTCCATCAGTTCTAGGTACTTGTGTTACTGGATTCTAAGACTCAAAGCGGTTAGGTATTTGTTGCCATCAATTTCATAGTGTTATGTGCCTCATTCTGTGTTAGACATCACCATATAATTTAAGCATTTTGAATATTCAAACCATATATGGTTTATGAGACTTGCATTTACATAAAGTTTTCTGTTTTTTAAAGGAAACAACTAT
>NW_004567108.1:31463567-31464350 GCF_000260355.1 Condylura cristata | reverse complement strand
ATTCTAATTTCACATTTTATACTTGTCATGCTAACTATATCTTAGTATTCTTCATTTTCACTTTTATAACTTACTGTTTCTTAAGGGAAAAAAAAAATCATTGCAGCCACTGAAAAAGACCTAATTATCTTTGATAAGAATAACCTTAGCTTGTTCATACCTCTTTTATTACTTACAAGGTTTGAAGTGCTCTCTTACATTCATTTGCAGTCATGTAGCATAATAAAGTTTTATGTCCTAAAAACAGCTCTGTTGGGGGGAAGCTATTATTTTTCAAGGAAAAATAAAAACAAACAAACAATACATGAACACACAAACGTGCACTTAAAAATTGGCTCTAGTTGTCTATTAGAATTATAGTAAGGTCCATTTGTAATTTACTTCCTCATCCCCTCTGCTTCCACCATCAATCAGGTATTGACTTGCGATTGTTTTGACTGAAAATTAGGTAACAGTAGGGAGAGTTTTCACTGTTGTGAAAATCCAAATAGGCAGTCTCAGGTTAAGATGATGGCCTATGATCTTGGGCGCTCAGACTTACTTATTCATATGATTTTATCCATTTTAACAGACATGGTTCAAGATGGCTACTTTAGCTTCACTGCTGAATTCATCCTTAAGACAAGGAGACCAAGTTAAAAAGAAAATAAAGAGCATGTGTCTTTTTTAAGGCTATCTCCTTGCAATGGTATGAATTACTTTTGCTCATATCTCATTGTTCAGAAGTATATCACATAATTTCACCTAGCTACAAGAAAATTTGTGAAATATGATCTTTCAGCT
>NW_004567108.1:31461914-31462737 GCF_000260355.1 Condylura cristata | reverse complement strand
TTTCAGTTACACTTTTTTGTTTGTGAGTACTCATATTTTTTTTCTTGTTTCATATTGCTTTTATTTGAAATGTTTTCTTCCTTTATAAGGAAGATCTCAAAGTCATTATACTTTAATTTTGTAGTGGCTTCATGATTTTCCAGGAAGGAAATAATAACCGTAAAAACTCATAGTAGCATGTAAAGAACTATGCAGTAGAAGGACTTTTGAGTGTTAGAAATGACAATATTTGCATAAGTTTCTCAGTTAATCTATTTTAGCATGTGCTTTTACTTCATCACATGACTTGGTATTGTCTCTGTTAATATGTGAGGAAATATGCTGAATGCCTAAGTGAGTTGTGCGGGAAAGAAGTATTAAGTCATTTGGGGTGGAACCCAGGCCTAGTTCAAAATTATTTCTGAGAATTATTTTTGTTTAGGTATAATGTCTGTATAATAAATGTGACTTCGTAGAACATACAGTTTTATCACTAAATTTTATCATGCATTTTTGAAAGTCACTTGACCACATATGTTATCAGAGATACCTGGAATCTGTTTTCTGTTGATCTGTTTGTCTTTGTGAGGACCCCAAATGTCTTAATTTCTTAGGTTTATCATAAATCTTGGAATCAGGTAGTATAAGTTCTGCTTGTAAGAACTTTATTCCTTCTTCCTGAGGTAACATTGAATTACACAGTATATACTTTAAGATTAATAATTCATACCTCTTTAAATGTATTGTTACCACATCACACCCAACAAACTACCAGTAACCCTTTACTAAAATCTGCTGAGTCCCTCCATCCTTTGTTTCCATCCTCCATCTCTGAAAATCTCCA
>NW_004567108.1:31459449-31460831 GCF_000260355.1 Condylura cristata | reverse complement strand
TTAAAAGTAAGGCACATTTAGGAGCCCTCAAGCATATACTTCTGATGTTACTGCTAACTGAATTGATATATACTGTCATGAAATATATTAAACTGTTATACAAGGTGTCCCCTTGCAAGGCATACTGATTTTCCTGCACTATGATTAGCATTGATTTAAATATGTGATACAATTTTTATAACCTTATCTTGACTTTTAATATATATAGAAACTGAAAAATTGGGAGTAGTGTGGCTTTCCCTTGTTAAACAGATGTTTGTTACTGTTCCGCTGTATACTCTGTCGGATGTAAGTTTACTGGTGAATTCAGAGCTTCCCATATATTTGTTGAATTTTTGGGGGGTAAGTAGTATAACATCATCGATAAAGTTGGTGACTTTAGTCATTTAGTAAATGATATCATTCAAAACTGGGAGCATCCAAACAAAATATTTGTTTTAAAATAAATACCTTGTAATAATTAAAGACCAATTGCCTTATTTTTATGATTTCTGGAGAGAATATAATATTTCTAGCTACAAATTATCCAAAACTAGTCCAATGGTGGCAATATGCCCATCATGGCAAGATGCATATGTTGGATTATAGTGATCTTTTCCAGATTTGTTATGGCCTTGGTCTATTATATGTTTTGACACAACTACCATTTTTAATTTTAGACTTCCTTAGAAAGGTCAAAAAGAAGATAATTTCTGTCCTTTACTCTGAATCCTCTAGTATTCAAATAACTGCAGTACAGATACAAAGTTCAGGAAATCAACATCATCAAGGTAATATACAGCTCTTTCTTGTATTTTGACTTTTTCACATAATAACATCCTGTTATGTATTATTTACAATCAATATATGGGTGTTAGATTTTCCATTTTCATTTTTTTAGGTGCTTTATACTCCATTGTGTGGTTAATTACATATTTAATTACTCTCTTACAGATGAATAATTAAATTGTTTCCAGTACTTTGCTATTCAAATAAAGCTGCCCTGAATTATCTCTGGCTAATTTGTGATTATTGAAGGTTTATCATCAGGGTAATTTCTAAATATGTGGATGATAGAAGATAAGCACATAATTATTTTCTTAGATTCTCAAATTCTCCTCCAGAAAATTTGTATTGTCTTTTAACAGCAGCTTATGAAATTGACTAGTTCTCCACAGCATCACCAACAGAATGCAGTGATGTGACTTAAATTTTATCTTGCCTGATAGGTATGAAATAAGATCTCATTTTTAAAATTTTTTATTTAAAGATTTATTTATGTATGCATACAGGACTGGGATACAGGCCAGAGGTGCAGGGGCGGTGAGAGGACTCAACAGAGACAGAGTGGGGAGCAGAACAGGCAGACTGATGAAATACACTGCTGAGGGGAGCAGCGGGGG
>NW_004567108.1:31458263-31459349 GCF_000260355.1 Condylura cristata | reverse complement strand
GTCAGGAGAGGTCTGCTGGCCATGTGGTCACCTCTGGGTGGGTTGGGAATGGAACTCATGCTGAAGTGGCTTTAGTTTCTTAGTGCTGTGCTTTAACCCGCTGGCCACCAGGGAGGACCCAAAATAGGATGTCATTTTAATTTGCATTTCTGTAATTTGGAGATAATTTCAACTTCATTTCACGTGCTTAAGTGTTGCTATTTTTTTGTATATTATCTGTGGTTGTCTTTTTCATTAGCTTTATTGATGTTTGGTCCTTTGTCCCCTAAATTTAATTAGTTTAGTGACATTAATCATGGGTATTATTTATTTTAAAGTGTTGCACTGAGATTTATTATGTAGTATTCTTCTTTATTGTTGAATATTCCAAAAACACTAATCCAGAACAAGTCAGGTCTTAAATATTCTGGATAAATATTCCTGCACTGAAAAATAATGATGGTACTGTTGTTTAAGTATCTTTATGGCAGAAAATGAACCCAACATTTTTGTCATCTCTGCATGGTCATTGTTTTTCTCTAAATATTTTTTATGTATAATATCCTATGGAATGTGTATTTTTGGGTGCATTGTGGGTGTGTGCCTTATTCTTCAAGAAGTTTCACTTGTTTTCTTCTCTCTCTGTCTTTTTTATTTTGTAAACCTACCACTATACCAAAAATGCTTTGGTATATTAAACTCTGTTATACTTGTAAATGAAATGAAATTATAGAAATACAAAATAACCACAGTACTTAATTTTAAAGGCATTCACTTCTCTATATTGGAAGTTTGCCCATTTGATTAACTTTCCTTTTAAAAAAAATGAATGCTGAAAGCAAAATTTCTAACATTGTATTTACAGGATTAATATTTACCATATCTCCTCTTCTTTCCTTTTTTTCTCTCTGGAACATTTCCTTTCTGCCTATAGAAGTTATGCCAGCATTTTATGTCATGTAGGTTTGCTGTAATGAATTCTTTTACTTTCATTTTACCTGAAATTGCCTGTATTTTGTCTTCAATATGGAAGGATATTTTTCTTTTGAACAAAAGATAGTGAATTGGTTTTCCTTACAGTTTCAGGAGTTCCCATGTGTTAATTTC
>NW_004567108.1:31445161-31458043 GCF_000260355.1 Condylura cristata | reverse complement strand
CCTAAAACTGTATTCACTTTAAAAATCCTTTTTCTCTCTGTTCTTTAGGTTAGTGCATTAATTTTGAACTTCACTTTCACTGTCCTACCTTTTGTCTCAATTATGTGATTTTTAAAATTTAATATTTTTCATTTCTGATATTTAACTCTAGTTTTTCTTTAGAAATTTAATTTCTCTACTGACATTTTCTATCTTTTCCTTTATTATGATCACACTTTACTCTCAATCCTTGCTAATTGTTATATTAGCTGATTGTAAATCTTTGTCAGCGATTACTCACATCTGAATAAAATCATGCTATCTTCATTAATAGCAGGCATTGTATTTTTGATATGTTTTGTATCTTCATTTGTTATGAACATCAGATTGTATCCTGGACATTGTGAAGGATGTACAATAGAAGGGTGAATTCTGTTAGATTTATTTGAAGAGTATTAATTTATTTCTCTCGCCTTGTTTTCTAACTCAGTTAAATTGACTGTACTCTCTCTACACATTCTTTTCCCCATGTAGTGGGTATTAAATGGGAATTCCAGGTGAAAACTTTAAACCTAAGGCGGAGCATGGCGTCTGTGTCTTATTTACTTGATTTGGAGATGACCAAAAGATTTGGGAAGAACCAGTGCATCCCTTCTCTAGGTCTCTCCTTTACCAGATTTTCTTACACTTTCTTGCTATGGTTTCCTCAGATGCTGTTGACTGACTATACAAGAAAGTAAATTTTTTATTTCTATTAAATTTTAATAGTTCTTCATGGCTGGAATTGGAGTCATTATTTAAGCTAAAATCCAAAAAAATGGGAATCTTATTCAGTCCATTCCCTTTTATTCAGAATTGGTTCCTATATCTTTATTTTCCTGGAAAGGTCTTCTTATTATAAAAAAATTTCAGAGTTTGTTATCTTTGATAGGATTGGTTCTGTGGGAACTATCTAACCATGGCTGAGAACTAGAGATGTGTCCTTAGCTTGTGAGCACTCCAGTCCCTTACATTGTTGTGACTTTTCTTATATTTAGTGAAAGTATGTTTTTATTGTTGAATTTAGTGCCTACTCAGAAGTTGGTGCTCTGGCCTGATTCCTTAGAGTCATTCTTTCTGTTGTCCTAGTTTATGCTTTGTCTAATTAGAGTCTTACCCGTATTTGAAAAGTGTAAAATTTCCAGGGAAAGTGAGCAGCTCGTATTGACACTCAGGAGAGTTTGATGAAATGAAAGTAAGCAAAGTGCCAGTTAGGCTGAACCTCAGGAAAAAGTATCTAATGGTGAAATTTGTGAGACTAAACAGTCTGGCAAGGGAACTTTCTCTGAGCTCTTTCAAACTGAATTGGAAAAGTCAGGGGAAAAACAAGTAATAAGTCCCAAGTCCTGTATTGGTAGATGGACAATTTGCATGACCTGAGAGTTAGCATTCCCAGTGGCCGTTATATTGCTTGGTCATTAGCAGGAAATTTCTTTAGAGGTTACATTATTATGAGTATCTGGATTCGAGTGAAAAAGTGGAGTCCTCTTGAAAGTTTATAATTAATGATAAAAATGGTCCTGGAGTGGAAGAAATTGGATAATATTCATTTTGTGAAATTCTGTGATGGTTGGTACTGCAACTAGCTTGTTTATCATTGCCTTACTGATGTACCACTTTACTTTTATTCCCAGTTGATTTTGGTAAAAGTGTAGAAATAACTAAATGGAAGAAAGATGGCCTTTTCAGCAGATAGTTGCTAGAGTATCAGCAGGCAAGAACATGAACTAAATCTTATATTTTATAGAAAAATCAACTAAAAATGAACTACAGATTTAAATTTAAAACATTAGACTGTAAATTTAAAACACACTTAACATGTGTTTTAGAATCCAGGTATAGATAAGTAGTTTTTAAATTTGACATGAGAAGTACAGTTTGTAAAAGAAAAATTAATAATAGAGATTTAATAAATTTTAAAGCTTGCTTTGCAAAAAACCTTGTGAAAAGGGAAAAAGGCAAGCTACAGACTGGAAAAAAATATTTTCAAAACACATGCATTAGAGGACCAGTATCTAGAATATATAAGTAACTCAAAATGCAACAGTTAAAAACAAAACAAAACAAAGAATTTAGTTAGAAAAATGGGCAAAAGGCAGGAACAGTCATTTTCCTTTAGAGAACATAAGGTAGCAAATAAGCATGTGAAAATGGTTTAGAATCATTAACTGTTAGGATAATGTAAATTAACACCACAATGCAATATCAATACCCACTTATCAGAAAGAGTCAAAAAAAGAAGGTAAAAATGGGTGTGAGGCTATTGAAACATTGTGTCACACAGGTTTCACTGGTGGGAGTATGAATCACTCTGGAAAACAATTTGACTGATACTTAGTAACATTAAATAAACTCTTAGATGTGACCTAGTAATCACACATGGGATATTTATTACTGAGAAGTGAAAACTTATTTTACCCCCAAAATATTGAACAGTATTCAGAGAATCTTTATTCTTAGTAGCTCAAAAGTAGAAATAGCCCTTATGTCCTTCAACTGAAGAATGATTGAACAAATTGTAGTACATCTAAAATGGAAAGCTATTCAATAGTAATAATAAAAAAAAAAGTGAACTATTCATGAATACAAAATGTTTGTTAATCTTGGGAAATTTGCTAAATAAAAAAGCCAATCTTAAAGTGATTTCATTTATATAACTAATTTGTGAAATGGTAAAATTAAAAATAGGAATATATTAATGGTTGCTAGGGTTTTGAGATAGAGCACCATGATGGAACTATGGTGATAGAAGGTGTTCTTGATTTTAGTGATTGATGAAGGAATGCACATGTGACATAAAATTACACAGAATGTAAAACACATACACACAAATGAATACATGTAAAATTAGGGAAATCTGGATAAGATGGGTAAATTATATTAGTGTTTGTTTCCTGGTTGTAACATTGTACTAAAGTTTCAAGATGTTGCATTTAGGTAACTGATAAAATCAACATAGGCTCTCTGTGTTATTACAACTGTGTGTGAATACACAATTATTGCAACAATAAAAATTTAATAAGAAGAAAATAACTGATCTTTCCATAAATGTTCTTTTAAACTTAAAAGGTACTTGAAATAAACATAGCTGAAGTCCTATAACAGTTGTGGGTACATATACAGTTAAATAATCTCTGGTATTAAGTTTGAACTAAAAGGGGGAATTGTCTTAGTTGCTTAAAATTAATCATATTTAAAAAAATAAAATCCCTGATTATAAAAATATACATTTTTCTAATTTGTATGTTAAACCATTAAACTAGTAAACTATTAAGAACAATGGACGTAATATTTTTAACCTTTTTTAGTTTGGTAACACCGTAATTCAGTACTTTACTTACTGAGAACTATTGCTTATTTCATTTTTGAATTTCCATAATATTAGTTATGAGTTTGACATTATATAGATTAAAAAAATCTATTAATCTATCACTCTCTTGGAATCATAAGTAGTTATGTCAACCACATCTGAATAACCATGACTCAACTTCATGTTATTTCTTGAGATCAGTCTTTGGTCTGTAGAGACAAAGTGCTTTTTGCAGGGGATTTTAACCATGTGTGATTTTTGATAATCTCTGCTGCTTGAATCTGTATTATCAAACCTGATCCTTTATTCCACATCAAACCACTTCTATGGCCTTGTGATTTTTCTTTCCTTCCATCATTTCTAGACTCTTCCATAAGGGTGATGCAATATCAGAAAAAATGTGGTTATTGAAAATAGTAGTATACATGGAACATTGGTGATCAAAATGAAAAAATATACTGGTTTTGGGTGAAAAGTTTTTATTGTTATTAATATAAACCCAACGAAACTAAAATGGCTTTGCTCATGTTTATAATAACCAAAGGTTTTATAGCTTTCATCGAAACAATTTCTATGCATCAGTTTTTTTAATAAAATTATATAATTGTAAAAATTTTTATAAATGTCTATAAATTTTTATAAATTCTATAGTTTTTTGTAAAAGCGAAGGTAACTTATTATGGATTCAGTTCAGTAGTAGCTCTTGTTCTTGATAGATAGCTTTTTTGACAGTTTGTAAGCCAGGAATGCTAGGGGGAAACCCACCTGCGTAATTACTGTCATTCTGGCCTCTCATCATTTTTTTTTCAGTTGTGACAGGAGGAATAAAGGTTATCCTTTGAAAATTTATCTTGTTCATGGTATATATTTTCCATGGAGCTTAGAATCTAATTTTGAAACACGTTTATTTTTATTATTAAACTTCTTATTATTCTATTTTAATTTTATGAAGACTTGGTGTTTTTCCTACAATGCATCTTTCTGTGTCTCAAATAAATAAATATACCCTTGCCATTTGAAAATATTTGGTATGTTCACCATAATAAATTACCATAAGCTGGGTCATTTAAAATATAAATTTTGTTTTTTTAAAGATTTATTTTATTTATTTATGGATACAAGAGTTGGGGTGCAAGCCAGAGGTATGGGGAGAAGGAGAGAGGATTCATCAAAGACAGTGGGAAGCAGAACATGTGGATTGACTAAAATACACTGCTGAGGGGAGCAGCAGGGGAGACGGAAGACTGCTGTGCCATGTGAATTATCTCCCTGGCCTGGGGATAAAACTGGTGCTACAGTAGTTGCTGATAGCTTCATGGTGCTGAGACTTAACCTGTGCACCACCAGGGAGGCCCTAGAAATTTATTTTCTCGTGGTTCTGGAGGCTAGAAATCCTCAAATCAAGATTTATCTCTCATGTAGGCAGGGCTGTATTCCCTCCAGAGGATCTGCGGGAGAATCTGTTTGTTCTCTTTTCTATCCCGTCAGACTTAAGGAATTGTGGTCAAGTACCAATGAAATGAAATTTACCACCTTACCCACTTTGGAGTACTTTGCTAGGTTGTGACAAGTCATTGCACACTCTCTTCTATTCACATTACTGTCTGGTGAGAGAGAGAGAGAGAGTGTGTGTACTAGAGAGAACGTACACCACTCTGACTCTCAAGATCCTTACATAATCACAACTTTTGTCATTAAGGTAATAAATAAATTACAGGTTCCAAGGATAGAGAAGGGAATATATCTTTTTGAGCCCATTATTTCCACCTGACACAGTAGGCATTATTTGGAAAAGGATATGATCACAATTTCAAGGTTGCTTTTATGTTCAAATCATATTTTGATCTAATTGAAAGACAGATTTTTTTCTTTAGAATATTTATCATCTGTTCAGGCTGTCAGTCACTTCAATGGAATAGTTGGAAAATGTAAAAAGTTTCCTAGCACTGAAAATGTTTGACCCAAAGTATAAATGTATATTATTTAAAAGGCACCCAAGTGTTCCAGAATATGCCAAGTGACTGAAACAGATGGACACACTGAGAGATGAAATACTTGAATTTAGAAAATTTGGCAAAGTTGCAGTTATGATATACTGATAACATGACCAAGATTTGTGTATATGTGAAAGAGGTTTTTTTTCCTGATGTTAGCAAATAACCAATAAATTTTTCATGAATTTATTTCATACAGATTTAATTCCTATTCATTCTACTTATGTTTTCCTCTTATTTTACTTATGTGGAAGCATGTGCTTCCTATCTTGTCATCAAGTGTGGTGTCATGATTTCATGTGAATTTAATAGAGTGAACTTTTGACTTACTTTTACCAGCACTTATTTGGTACTGCTATCTTAATTCTAGTTTGGCATATGCTCTTAAAATATTTTTGGATACTTTGGGTAGCTATTGAAATCAAGTGCTTATTAAGTAAAATTTAAGTTTGTTTTCTCCAGTGAAGATGATTAATTCCTCATAGGCTGGCTTACCCCTACTTCTTCTTCTTGTCATTTTTAACTAAACGATGAACTTTTCCAGCTTTACTTGGGTACAGGGAAAAGAAGTAAAAGCCGGAGCAATTGCATTGTATTTATTTTTTATCGTGTATTTTGATTTTTAATGTCAGTCATGTTTTAACACTGGCTTATAAAATTTCCCAGTTTCAGTAAACTCCTGAGCTACCTTGTAAACTGTTTTTGCTTAATGGTGATATGACAAAAATATACTTGGAAGACTGCTAATGAACACTTGCTGTACACCTACTAAAATGCATCATAGATTTTACTTGAGTATTTTATATTTGTTTTGTTTTTAATACATGTGTTTTTCCATATGCATACATTTCTAAGTTAGTAGATTTCTGGAATAAATTGATGGCTACTCACACCTTATGATGAATACAATGGGGGTAGATAACTTTCATTATGTCCTTCATGGTAAGCATGCTAGTTGTCATGTGGTGGACAACTGTGACTATTTGAAATAGTCTTGCTGATTTTTTGGAGTCTCTCGGGTCTGCTGTTAGCGGTTTTTATAATAGCTTATTTTCAAGTAATTGAATTTATAAGTCCGAATAAAATGAATAAAGGAGAGTTAGGGAAAATCTCAAATAAGAGTAATCTTCTATTTTATCTTCTAGTTGTACAAACTGTTTCATTAGTGTTAATTGAAATCTGTTTACTCATCACCATTGCAAAAATTAGGAATCACACTCCATTAGTGAAATGATCTTAATGGGCATAGTTTTATATTTATACAGCCTGCTGACAAACACAGTGAAGTATTGCATATTTAGATTAATTCAGGAGAAAATCCAAATGTAAAAATTTAGATCCTGGGTTACAATAATAGATACCTGATATTTATGACTTTAACATCCAAATCTTGAGCTTTCCTTAATGGGTATATAGCATGAAATGATCTGTAACTCTATATAGTTAAGAATTTTAATTTTGCACCAGAGATTCTAATGTAGGAGTGTTACCTGTTCATCCACATACAATATAATATTTTGTTCTGTATTTGTCACCATAGTAACCCTTGAAATACTTAAAAACATTATTATGTCTTTATGTAGAAATGTTCATCAAGCCAGAAGGAAAATTTTAGTGAATATATAAAATGCTCTTAATTTGTAACAAAATGCATTAGAAACATGTCTCTTGAGAGCAGTATGGCTTTGAAAATGCTAGAATTTTTTTTTTTTTTTTGTAAATGTGCAGAGTTATTAAGGTCTTAGAAAATTTGGCTAGCCTTTGAAAGGTTTTCTGTATGGAATTGTTAAAGAAATGTGCAATTAGAGGTCATTAATATTCTAAACAAAAAAAAAAACCAACAGAAACTATTGATTCTAAAGGATTTTTTTGAACTACCTAAGTTCTTAGAAATTTTATCTGTTAAGAAAACATGATAGTAATTAAGTTAAAACATTAAGGTACTATAAATATATTTGATGTAACTAAATAGATTTTAAAGGAATGCTAATCATAATAAAGTAAAAATCATAAGTAGAAATTATAAAAAGAAAAGATAATTACTTATAAAAGGATAATCAAAATACAGATGCTACCAGTAAAGCAATTACATGAATATAAACTTTACTGTTAAAAGACACATTCTGGGCTCTGTAGAATTCAAAATCCAACTTTATAGTGTTTATACAAAACACTGAATAAAAGCTCGCAAAATTTGGAAACAAATACAAATAATACATAAATATTAAAATATAACTCTGCACAATTTTATTTAGCAGAAAGTACACGTTACAACTATGTGTTGATGGTGATAGGGAAGACCAAATGACTAGGAAGAGATTATAAATAGTTTCTGATATATGTATCGATATAAATATACATGTACATATGTGTGTGTGTCTGCATATTATAGGTAAATATATTTGTGTCCAAGTATACACATAAACATGTGTACATGTGTATAAATATACACATATGCAATTCTGAGACTTTGCTAATATTGTATTCACCTGATAACAAAGCCTCAACATACATAAAATAAAATGGACTCCATTAAGTTAAGATTCAAATATCCAAAATCATACTGAGAAAAATTGAAATATCTTAGAAACCAATGTTTAAAACATGTGAAAAACAGCATTTGATCAATATGGTTGCAACAAGATTAGTGGATGCATGGATGGTGAATGGATGGATGACCAAATGCGTGATTGATAGATTGATGGATAACTCCTTTAACAACTAGAAAATGTACATATTTTCAAGTATACTAAAACATGACAATGCCAAACTATATTCTAGTTCACAAAGGTGGTATTAACCGAAAAATCAATACCCAGTTCAAGTGTTCAATAGTTAATTAAAAGAAATTGTTTCTCCCACAAGTATAAATAAATGATATGTAAAAAAATTCATGGGTTAAAGAAGAAACTTTAAAAAGTTTATGAAATATTTGGATTTGAACAGCAGCCAAAACATGACGTATCAGAACTTGTAGCTTAAGAATTAGCATAACATTAATTGAATACTTTAGCATTTATTGAAGATGGATGAGACAAACTTTAACTCATGCCTTGTGATCTAAGAAATAGTATATAAAATAAAGAAAATTCTTGGGGTGATGCTGAAGGGAGATGCAGTGTGACTGCAGTACATTTGGCTTAATGCCTGTCCATCTATCCTCAGTAATTTGTCAAAGGGTTGGAGGAAAAGAATCCCAAAGTACTGGTGGTGGGGAGGGATTATCTGATGGGTTGGATTGTTTTGAGTTATAGTTGAAATTTGCCAACTATAATTTGTTTTAAACATTCCATTTAAATATAAATGGATTTTTCAATCATGTCATGATTTGTTTTTAAATAATTATGTTTTAAATTTATTTTCTAACTTCTTGGAAAATAGTTGTCTTTTATAGTTTATTTGTTCTTTAAAATTATGAATGATTCATATAGTTTTTTAAAAGTTTCAAGGGAAATACTTTTGTTCTGTTTAGAACATACATTGATTGGAGAACAGAAATACTCCCTTGAACTAGTTCCTCTGAATTTCAAGTTTTTTTTTTTCCAGAAATCAATTTTCTTATATTACTGATTTAGAATAGACTTTCCTGTTACTCTAAAGAGAATTTCACAGTTCTCTTTTGAGGAGAGTGTTGGAAGTTGACAACAGAAAGATGAAACACAAAGCAAATGCTGTGCTTATTACTTACATAAAATGAACAAAACGGACACATTATGTCATGGATTTCTCGTCTCCCTCCAGGGACAAAGACTAGGCCAATCTGGGCCATCCTTTTATTAAGTTAGAACAGCTGGAGGCTGACATTTTCCTTCTTTAAATCTAAAAACTGGATATTGTCATGTTGGATCTTTTACACATTGGGTCCCCTGTGTTCTTTTTGGCTTAGGATCTTAGTTTAGTGTGCAGTATGAATGGGGGGGGGGAGGATCCTTATTTCAGGATGGAATATTTAAAATAAACAGGCTGTGTGTTTATTACTGTGGAAACCAGACAGTAAGTATGACTGTAAACAGAATGATTTCAAAAGACTGATTAAATGCCAACAGGACTGCGGTACTACTGTTATTCTCGTAGAACACTCATTACTACCATAATTATTGAAGTGTTTTCTGAAATATGTAATTTATGATCTGTATGTTAATTTTGCCAGCCATACTTTTTAAAGAGTTTTAACAGTAGAAACTTAGTCATTTCGATTTTTATAGCACTTATGACTAGAACTGTCTGAGAGTTTAAAATTCCAGTTTCACTTGTCTACCTTTTCCTTCGCTTCAACTGAATGTTACTGAGCTCTCAATTATTTATTCAAGTGAAAGCAAACATTTTTCATGTTTGTTTTCTATTAATGAAATAATGACTTAGCATCATGTAAGCTTACTTCATCCATCTATTTTCTACTATATTCTTTTCATGAAACTATACTCTGAAGATCTAATTGAAACCATCCATGTTTGGTATATAATTTAAAGTTTTACACAACACATTGTTTTTTTTCCTATTGAATCATTTTGTTACTGATAGTACATTTCAGTAAAGTTTGATGAAACCTAAGTTCCTATTTAATAAATTCAGGTTGACTTATTCATCATAGTTGTACCATACTTTTCTTGAAACAATCCTAGTTGTTTCATTAAAAAAAAAGTATTCTCTATTTACTAATATACTCATTTTCTATTACGGTGTGCCAGATTATTACAAAATTAGCAGTTTAAAGCCCCAGTCATTAGCTCAGCATATCTGTGGGTCAGAAGTCCAGGCCCAGCACAACATACTTTATACTCAACATTTTATTTAAAGAGTGAGGTCTGTGTAAATTGAAATTTGTTCTTATTTGGAGCTCTGATTCCTCTCAGGAGGTTGTTAGTTGCATTTACTTCAGTGATGGCTATTAATCAAGGTACTGCTTAGATCCTCAAAGCCATTGTTTTGGGCTCTCCTTCTTTACATCCAGCATCACAGAGTTTTCTTCAAAGTAAATCCCTACTCTTCAAGAAGGATCCAGTCCATTTTAAGGGCTCACTTGATTTGACCAGACCCACCCAGAGCAATGTCTCTTAAGGCCAGCTATGCCATGTAACCTACCAGTGATGGCATAAATACTCATTAAATTTCACAAATTCTCACCTGCACTCAAATGGAGAGAATTGTCCAGGTTGTGTGTCCTCGTGGCTACAGTTGACAGCCATCTTCAAAATCTGCCTCTACTAAAACTATAATGTCGATCGGGTATTTTTTTTTTTTTTTATTCATACATAACTGGGCCAGAGGTGCAGGGGCTGTGAGAGGATTCACCAGAGACAGAGTGGAGAGCAGAACAGGCAGATCAAAGAAGTACACTGCTGAGGGGAGCAGCGGGCGGGTCAGGAGAGGTCTGCCATGCCACGTGGGTCACCTCCGGGGTGGAGATCGAACTCTGTAGTGGCTTTAGATTCTTAGTGTTGTGCTTTAACCCGCTGTGCCACCAGGGAGGGCCCAGGTATCTATTCTTAGTTTCTTTTTTTCATCTTACAAATGTGTCGGATTTGCTTACTTTGTTAATTTTAGCAAAAACTTTTTTCTAAGTGTAAAGATTTTCTGGTCCTGGTCTTTCCCACTCCTCTATGAATTCACTCTACTAGAACTGCACCCAACTTTTCTATTTTCAGTTTTTCATGTTTTATTCCTTCACTGCAATTTAAATGTTGCTTTGTTCTCAATTCATTTCATTCAATGAATCTATGGCACAGGTTTACATTTACCATCTTATAGGTAAGGACTTTTGCAAACAGCTGGTATTTCTATATCTTGTCCTCCCTATTCTCATCAAACACCAGAGGAATAGTTTAAAATGTGAATTTAATCCACTATTCTGCTTAAAATTCATTGAAAATATAATATGGCTTCTAGGCTTGCTTTATTTAATCTGTACATGTAGGAAAAATTGTTAATGAGCTAAATCATGAGATAAAAGTTTAAAAGTTAATGAGATTAAAATCATGAAAGTTTAAAAATATAGATTTCTGGTATCTTAAAAAACTAGACATGAATATCCTGTCCCACAATTTCATGAAACAACAACAAAACATTTTCCTCATGACTGCCACCGTAGACAGGACATGCTCTCTAAGTTTGCCAGTCAGTCCAGCATCTTTTCTACTTAACTTACCTGGCCTCTGAAGACCGTTGATATTGCAAACCCTGACTAAAGAATAAAGGCCAAGTGTCTTAGCATGTAATTCATTATTTCCCTTAACTTCATCCCATTCTGCTTTTCAAAACATGTTGTATTTTAGTTAGATGATTATATTTCAGTTTCTCTTGGCCAGATTATGGTTTCCATAAGGACCGGAAGTATGATTTTTATGCTTTCATTCTAAGGCCCTAACACAATTTCTGACATATACTAGGAACACCATGGAATTGAATCGAGTGGCGCTTATTGTAGTTTTCACATCAACATATTATTGTATGTGTCCTCATATCTGGTCAAGTCAGTGCACGCAAAAAAATGTATCAACTATAGCAGTGTGAACAAATCTGAAAGTAATTATGAAGTATAATTTTAGCATAAAATGCTGAAAATACTTACAAAGCATAATCCATAGTAGTAGTATGGTGGGGTTGGAAATCCTTTTACCTATTCAGTGTCATGATCCTTTCATTTTTTTCATGAGAGCGAAAACTGGGACCTCCCTCATAGTGCTATATCCACTTTACTGGAAAACACAGAGAAATTAGGACTCTGGTTTCTTTCTTTGCAAGATACTGAAAGGTTTTCTGTTTGTTTATATGTATCCATGAAGAATATTTATAACTTTTCTGAACTTGTTTCCTAACCATTCATAATCATTAAAGAATATTTTAAACTATGATTTTTTTAAGGTATTTTTGAGAATGATAGATTTGGCTACTAGAGAATTTAAATGATTTATATAATTTCCACTGTAGTTCTTTATGATTGGGTTAAAACATGTATAAAGTGTACATAGCATTATTGTACTATATAAATCTAGTATGAATTTTGTAGTGCTCCATACACTGAAATTATCCTGTAAGGGTTTAGGGATGGCCTTTTAACTATAGGGTTTTTTCTGGTTTTCAGAAATACCATATATAACTGTTAAAAGAAAAAAAAACACATCTTTCAGTATCCTACAAAATATATTTGCATAAAATTAGAAGTAGCTATTCATGTAAAAAAAAATCATAGACTATATTTGGCAATGAGAGGGAAATTATATTTGATCCAAGACAGGGCGTTTCCTCTTGGTTACTCACTGATGAGACAATAACAGTGGAAAAATTTGCATCATTGCTCTTTTTCTTCCTCACAGTTAAAATGTGGAAAAATTCTTTGTGTGACCCTGTTTTTGTATTGATCTCATAGGTTCCAAACAGTTTAGACTACTCACTTTTTCAGTGGTAGTTGGTAATGATCGCATTAACTGTCTACAAGAAATTCTTTTGTGGTTTTGTTCCATTAAATGTTATACAGTTACTACCTGTGATCATCTCTGGTTTTATTTTTAGATATTGTTCTTTATTTTGTTATTTGTAATATTCAGTTATCTCATGAAAATA
>NW_004567108.1:31440760-31444421 GCF_000260355.1 Condylura cristata | reverse complement strand
TTGTTCTTTTTCCAGTTCTTTAAGGTGAAACATTAGGTTGTTTCTTTGAATTATTTGTTTCTTTAAGGTGAAACATTAGGTTGTTTCTTTGAATTATTTGTTTCTTTATATGAGCCTGTAATGCCATATATTTTCCTCTTATAACTGCTTTTAATGTGTCCCATAAGTTTTGGAGATTTATGTCATTATTGTCATTCTTCAGGTATGTTTTAATTTCTTCTTTGATCTCCTCATTGCTCCAGTGGTCCTCCAGTAGTGTGGGTTTCAGTCTCCACGTGGTAGGTGGGTTTCTTGTCTTCCTCATATGGTTTATTTCTAGTTTGATTCACAAAGGGGGAATTGAAGTAAAGAGTTATATATAACTGAAATTATAATTGTATTACAGTTTTCCGTAGAAAGAGTCAATAATATATTATCTATATAGCTAACATAGGTAATTATCTGTGCATATAGTAGAATATATATGTGTATCTCTTACATTTCTTATCTTGGTATCACCTCACACAATTTGAAGGCAGTCTCAGTATCTACCCTTGGAAGATGTAGGCTTAGGAAAGCCAGGTGTGATCCAAAGGCCTGAGAACCTAGAGCACAGACAGGAGATATATGTCCTAACACAAATTATAAGTCAGAGAGAATGAACTCAAATTTTCTCTGCCTATTTCTTTTGTTATATTTTGTTCTACAAGTGATGGAGGATGCTCATTAATATTTGAAGGTCTGTAGGCTTTACTCACCCAACCAGTTAAAATGCTAACCTCTTCTACAAACTCACTCACTGACAGATTCAGAAATAATGTTTAATCAGCCATGTGAGCATTCCTTAGTCCAGTCAAGATGACATATGAAATTAATTTTCACAAGAGCTGTTGCCTGTCTTGATCTTGAGAGTCTGATTATGGGTCTACATATTGATATGTTGATTAATTATTTCTTGATGTTACTATTATCCCCCAAGTGTACTCACAGACTATTTAGTGGTTACTCCTTTATAAGTCTCTTTGCAGGTAGAGGCATTACTTTATTCTTCTTTGTACTCTTAGTGTACATCCTAGTATTTGGTGAAAAGTTCCTCTTAAAAGTTTGCTGAACTGAAATTATAAGAAAGAAGAATTCTTTGAGATTACTTACTAGGTTTTTTTTTTTCTTTTTTTGAATACCATCATGAAATGTTTGTGAATTAGTGATAAATAAGTTAGGTAATATTATTATTCCAAGTTTTTGAGGGTGATAGTATATTGATAAAGGATCTTATCTAGACCTTAGTATTTATTTCAAATATACATTCTTTGGAATTTACATACTAACAACATGGGTAATATTATAAAAGAAGAGGATTTCAAGTTTTAGGACATTCTTCAAAACTTGTTTTTGTTCATATTTTCTTGAGTTAAAAGAAAGATACATAGGAAGAAGGAGGTTTATTTTAAAAAATTCAGAATTGTATATTTTAAATTTAAATTTAGGGTTAGGAAATGATTAAACCCAATTTGATATACTTGGCAACCTAAAAAAAAATTTTTTTAAGATTTATTTATTTGTGCATACAGAACTGGGGTACAGGCCAGAGGTGCAGGGGCAGTGAGAGGATTCACCAGAGATAGAGTAGGGAACAGAATGGGCCAACCAATGAAGTACACTGGGGAGCAGCCAGAGGGTCAGGAGAGTTCTGCTGCACCATGTGGTCACCTCCGGAGCAGGGATCAAACTCATGCTGAAGTGGCTTTAGCTTCTTAGTGCTCTGTTTAGCCCACTGTGCCACCAGGGAAGGCCAGCAACCTAAAAATTTAAAGTGACTTTGAATTTACATTAATTTACAGCTTTTGCTATGATACAATTCTGGAAGTGAACATTTAAAACACATACTAAACAAATAGCAATTTACTTTGGAGGTAGCTGTCCTAATAGATATTTACCTCCAGAGAAATTAAATTGTGGAGTAAAGTTTGGTCAGAATTCTTAAGATTATTAATAGGCTCTTTACACAGGACCTTTCACGGTGAAGATGGATTAGGAATATCATACAAATGAGAGTTTTGGTCAAGGGGAAATAAGGACAGAATAGAGAATAGCTTTTGGCACCCCAATAATGCCTTTTGTCTACTTCTTAGGAGACTAATGTGCAGTGAACTGGAATATTCACTCTGTCCAATTTAGGAAAGCAGGCTAACCTCATGAGAACTGTTCTTAGAATCTCTACTTCCTTAGTACTTTTAAAGGGACAGAGAATGAATGTATCAGCTGCTGTCATTTAATATTTAGAATCCTTTTTGGAAGAATTTAGATCTGGTCATTTCACAAGCAGTCAGTTATTCCCATATCAGTTGTTACATATTTTTCTTTGGCTTATATATTGATACAGTTAGCTACACGAGGGTGGTAAATTTAGTTTAGCCAAACAAAGCATTAACTCATAAAATCTTGTCATGAATTTGTAGACATTTACTACCCTGTTTAAAAATTAATAAAACCAGTAGCGTTACCTTTCCATAAAGGAATTTTGTATGTGACAGTCACATTAGCCATCATGACCCTGTTCTTCAATTTATAGCCAAACAATGATTTATTGAATATGTTCAAGGACTGTATTTCATAGTATTCTGGTTTATTGAAGGATGCTCTTTTCTTCCTTAATAGATTTTATTTCTAAAAGTTGAATATAAACCTTTGATCTGACCTTTTGAACCATACTGTCAAAGAAAAATTACCTTATAACTGTATTTATGATGTATTTATTTTGCATGAGACACTCCTCCCCTAATATGACTTTTCATAATTATATCTTTTAATATATACTGTATTTTCAGAATGTCATTCTTTTTTCCACTGTTCCCTCACTTTAGCTATAGGGAATCAGCCCTTTACAATTCATTGAATGAATTGTGATTACTGTGTTGTCAAAATACAACTGCTTGGCAGTGGTAAAGTGTTCTCATTTGATATTGCTTCATGAGTAACAATTCACAGAAGTGGAGCTACAATATGCCAAAGCAGTTGATATTTTTTGGACATAGCTGAAAGTTGGTTTCTGTTTTTAGTATTTGCTAACAGCAAGGTGCTAGTCTATGTAACATGACTTATTTACATAGTTACCACAAAACACTTGGTATTTCATGGAATAATGACATTTCATTATAAATAGTAAGGTCTGTACTGCAGTATTTCAACATTTTTGTGTGACTACATTTCATTTGTATTTTGAGCTTTTAAAATATGAAAATTCATGGTTGTGGTATTATAGTTTGAATTGATGTTTCTAAAATTAACCTATTAACATTGTTGGTCTTGTACAACAAAAACTACCACTGTTTTTACATTCTGCCTGATGCATCTTTCTACAATGTGGTAAGTTTTAAAAGTTTTTTGTAGGATTCTTATTGACTGTATTTCAATAAGAAATACAATGCAATACAATAAGAAATGCAATTCAATAAGAAATACAATACAATAAGAAACTTATTGACTGTATTTCACATACTCTTTTTACTAGTTTAGTCAGAACCAGAGGTCACGATCTGAATTTATTACTGTTAACCACAGAGACCAAATGTATTAGTCACATAATGCCTTAAACACAATTAAGTAGTCAATAAAGATTGTTTATTGTTATTAGAAAAATGTTGTTACAATTCGACTTATTTCAGCATATTGGTTGATAGAA
>NW_004567108.1:31436687-31438660 GCF_000260355.1 Condylura cristata | reverse complement strand
GATACTTTTTTTATTGTTTCCCTTTTGTTAAAGAAAAGAAGAGGTCAGATAAGATGAAAGATTAAATAGATATAATGATTTTCTGGAATTAAAACACACCACATACATACAAATACATAGGCTGTTTCCTTGTGGCTAAAAGGACAAGATTCATCCTTTATAATGTTTGTTATAATACTGAAAAACAGACACATGATAAAGTGTTCACAGGGAAATACATATCAAAACTGTGATGAGTTATCTGTGTTATCTGTGAAAATGGCCCATACCACCAAAAAGTGTAGAAACAATAGTCTTGGAGAATGTGGAGAGAGAAACTCGATACAGTACTGGTGGGTTTTAAAAAATAGTATAAAAAATAAAAAATAGTATGGCGGTTCCTCAAAGTATTGAAAATAGATGTACATGATACAGCATACTAGCCAGTCATTCTACCTTGTTCTGTCTGAAAAAGGCACAAACACTAATTAGAAAGGACATATGTACTGTTATGTTCATTGAAGTACCATTTAAAATAGCCAAAATAAATAGAAACAATTTATATACCCAAGGACAGATGAGTATATAAAGAAACTGTGCTATATATGCACTTTGGAATATTTCTTGGTTACTTAAAATTAAAACAAATGAGTCATTTACAGCAGCACAGATGAAATTGAAGGGGATAATGCTAAATGGTATAAGTTAGTAGGAGAAAGACAAATATCAGTTTCACTGGCATATAAAGAAAAGCAAAGGGTCAACTAAAACCAGTTCAATAATCAACTATAAATCTGTGATATTTGGGGTTATTGGAAGGGGCAGATAAGGGTAAAGAGCAAAGGATGGAGGAAACAATGGATTATGTTGGGAGGATGATGGGTGTATTGGTGGTGGGTACATCTGTGTGATCTTATTGTATACTGTTGTAAACCAGTGTTAATGCAATGTGTTTGTGTGTATACATATATGTGTAAGTATAAGGTGCATGTGTATGTGTATAAAACCCTATTTTCCTATTTGTCAATACCTATGAGGTATCAGTATTTAAGCCCTTTTTAACTGTTTGTAGAATATTAAGAAACCTATACTTTTTTATTTGAAAATTTAAATTTGTAAACATAGTCATCCAAAGTATACTCTGAGTATAAAATGCTCCTAAATTTTAGGAAATAATCAAAATGTTTTATGCTCTTTACCCTTATCGTCCCCTTTCCAATTACAAATATTTCTATTTCATAGATTTTTAGTTTTATTTGTAAATTGACAAATAACTCAGGATTATTAAACACTCAAATATTTCTTAACCTGTACTTTAATAAAAATACTCTTAAAAGAAAGACATTTGAGAAATACATATATATATGTATATATATATATCACTAAAAATATAATTGATCTCAGAGGCAAAAGAAAAAAAAAAACCTCCATTTTACCCTTTATTTTACCATTCATTTAATTCCATTAGACTTCTTTAGGTTTCTCTGTAGAGAGTTTTGAACCTAATTCTTTTCACTAGTTGTTTGGTTAGGATACCTTCTTATGTCGGGAAAAACCACAACAATTTGGCATAATAGATCTTGGTTTTACCTCTTCAGTACATTAGATAACTTCCTGAACCTTAGTTACTAATCTACAAAAAGTATATAGTAGTAGTTTGATTTTGGTCATTAGATGAGTTTTTATTTATGTTATAATTGAGTTATACTTTAACAGCAAGATATGATAGTAATGTAAAAGTTACTTGTATAGTAGTATTATTTTAATAGTAAGGATAGTTATAATTGTTTCAAATAATCATTGTTTAATTTTAGTCCAGCAAGTGAGGAATACCTTTGTTCCCTTCAGAATTCCATAATATAACTAAAAGTGTACTATACTATCTTATTTTAAAGTTCCCTCAGTAGAGAATTAATATATTTTATAAGTCTTAAAAGTACTTACACTTGACACATGGCATTATTACTTGTAGTTTATATAAATCATTGGCTTTT
>NW_004567108.1:31434457-31435467 GCF_000260355.1 Condylura cristata | reverse complement strand
GAAGGACAGCAGCAAGGAATAAAGATGAGACTGTGGAGACAATGCATCCTGTGCCGTAAACAGTGTGTGTGCGGGGCATATATGTGTCCCATGGATGCTGGATTTGCCATTTCTGAGCAGTTCAAGAAGTGCTTTTGTATTATTGTGACCAAAGTTTCCTATTTGATCAAAAACAGAGTCATGTATTTTGCCACCTGCTTGATTATGTTCCAAAAAATCTTTTTTTTTTTGTAAATACTGGGCCGTCAAACATCTTTCAGGCTCTGAAGATTGTGCCATTTGTGCTAACTCTCCAAACCAAGAGCAAAGAAAGCTCACTCCAATGAGTTCTAGGCTCTTTATTATGATTTTAGATCAGTAGCTTACTTATTTCCCAAAATTGCCTTTCTTTTCTATTGAAGAAGAAAGTGCTATTTTAAGGAGCTGTAAATATATCTTTATCCTGATAAACCAGTGCTTTTTTAAGTTTTTCATCACTAGTGCTTTTGTAAACAGGAACATGAGCAAAGGATTTATGCAATTCCAGATTCCATAAAGGCAGCACTATTCAGAGTCTTCATAGAGAAACTAGAAATAAGATATAAACATATAGTTTGGTAACTGAGAAAATACCACGTAGAGAAGTATTAGCACCTGGGCCATCATTTTAGGCCTAGTAACAACT
Source organism: Condylura cristata (assembly GCF_000260355.1). Lineage (NCBI taxonomy): Eukaryota > Metazoa > Chordata > Mammalia > Eulipotyphla > Talpidae > Condylura > Condylura cristata. Next base: position 31,434,803 of record NW_004567108.1, on the reverse strand, counting down.
GTGTTTTCTAAGCAGCGTCTGATAACTCATGTTTCATTGTCTATCCATGATCTAGTCATTTTTTCCTGCTCATTGTTCCAGACTATGTATGTGTATGTGGGCTGGGGGGGACACAAAATAGATCCTGATTACTCAGAATTCCCCTACAATATATTTTCTATTTGATGCTACATGGGTAAATACCTGTATTATATGCTCACAAAGCAGTTATAAAAATGGTGTGATTACAACATGGAAAATTTTTATATGAAATGTTAAGAGGAGAGAATTACCAAATATATGAAATATATCTCATTTATATGCCAAATTTATCTTTAGTAGAGAATATCTGAAAAATAAAAATTCT